>NC_060187.1:14051869-14064369 GCF_021184085.1 Oncorhynchus gorbuscha | reverse complement strand
GTCTGACTGTACAGATTGTCGTTGCAACCTACAAACAGTGGCATCCCAAATAGTTTGTTGTTGAGGGTAATTTAGTAAGTGGTGTGTTTCTAGCGTTCATTAATATAAGTTAGCCACGTTAGCATCATATATCCTACGAGAGTATCAATTAGCCACGTTAGCATAATATATCCTTAGAGAGTATCAATTAGCCACGTTAGCATCATATATCCTTAAAGAGTATCAATTAGCCACGTTAGCATCATATATCCTTAGAGAGTATCAATTAGCCACGTTAGCATCATATATCCTTAAAGAGTATCAATTAGCCACGTTAGCATCATATATCCTTAAAGAGTATCAATTAGCCACGTTAGCATCATATATCCTTAGAGAATATCAATTAGCCACGTTAGCATCATATATCCTTAGAGACCTACCTGCATATGCAATGACACTGTGTTGAATTGAATGAAGGTCAATAACATCCCCTCACTACACACAGAACACCTGTGAGTGCTTTAGCAATGAAAAGCTCAATATGCATTCAAATGTTTAAAGATGCCCTTTTCCTTGAGTGACGACTGGACACGGAAAGTGTTTTCCTGTATTGCCAATATCTCTAGTACAACTGTTAGTAATCTATAGTAATACACCTGTTTTGTTCAAAAGAACTGTCCTTTGTAAGCGACAGAATGTCCCTGTCCTTCTTTCCATCTCACGTCACCTTATTTACCCTGGCTAGCAGTCACCACTGCCTGTCCTCTCCTTTCCTCTACTCTGCCTCTCTTCTCCTCTCCTCTCCTGTCCTCCTCTCCCTGCCACTCCGCTCCTGTTCTCTCTGTTCTCTGATAAAGAAAGAGAAATATGATGGAGAGCCCGAGCGAATGAATCTGTTCTGTAATCCAGCAGTATTTGTAATCCTTGCTGACAAGCAGAGGAGAGGAAGAGTCCTCGATGAGGTGGGTCATTAATGATGTTACACTTTCTGGGAGATGAAAGAAACTGTGTCTTTTTAATCTTGTTCTTCTCGACCGTTTATCTACATATCTCCTCTTCTACCCACCCTGAGTTAGTTCTCTCTCTCGCTCTCTATTTCTCCCACTTGCTCTCAATTCAATTCAGAGCTCTCTCTCTCCTCTTTGACACTATTTTTCTCTCCCTACCTGTCACGCCCAGATCTGTTTCACCTGTCCTTGTGCTTGTCTCCACCCTCCTTCAGGTGACGCCCATCTTACCAATTATCCCCTGTGTATTTATACCTGTGTTTTATCCCCTATGTATTTATACCTGTGTATTATCCCTTGTGTATTTATACCTGTGTATTATCCCCTGTGTATTATCCCCTGTGTATTTATACCTGTGTATTTATACCTGTGTTTTATCCCCTGTGTATTTATACCTGTGTATTATCCCCTGTGTATTATCCCCTGTGTTTTATCCCCTGTGTATTTATACCTGTGTATTATCCCCTGTGTATTTATACCTGTGTATTATCCCCTGTGTATTTATACCTGTGTATTATCCCCTGTGTTTTATCCCCTGTGTATTTATACCTGTGTATTATCCCCTGTGTATTTATACCTGTGTTTTATCCCCTGTGTATTTATACCTGTGTATTATCCCCTGTGTATTTATACCTGTGTATTATCCCCTGTGTATTTATACCTGTGTATTATCCCCTGTGTATTTATACCTGTGTATATCCCCTGTGTATTTATACCTGTGTATTATCCCCTGTGTATTTATACCTGTGTATTATTCCCTGTGTATTTATACCTGTGTATTATCCCCTGTGTATTTATACCTGTGTATTATCCCCTGTGTGTTCTCTGTGTTCTCTGTCTGTTTGTTGCCACACAGTCAGTTGTTTGTTTTCTTGTCAGCGCCTATCGTTTCCCAGCCTCTCTTTCTTTGTCCTCCTGGTTTTTGACCATTGCCTGTCCTGACCCTGTACCCGCCCGCCTGGCCTCTCTGCCTGACCCCGAGCCTGACTGCCGTCCTGTACCTTTGCCTTACCCTAGAAATTCGAACGCAGCCTGCCCTGGCCTGCCTTTGCCGGCCCCTGTTGCTACAATAAACATTGTTACTTCGCCAGTCTGCATTCTCCCTGTTTTGTTAGCAGCAGGTGCAAGAGGCTCTTGATTAGCGATGGATTCTACAAAATACAATATTTGAAGCTCCTCGAAGGTGTAACACACACACACACACACACACACACACACACACACACACACACACACACACACACACACACACACACACACACACACACACACACACACACACACACACACACACACACACACACACACACACACGGACACACACACACACACACACGGACACACACGGACACACACACACACACGGACACACACACACACACGGACACACACACACACACACACACACACACACACACACACACACGGACACACACACGGACACACACACACACACACACACGGACACGACACACACATACACACACACACTAACACACACACACACACACACACCTCCGTGGAAGGATATATACACGGTGGGAAGGAAGATGAATTCAGTTTCTTGACAAATTGGATAATCGTAAATTAGATTCCGGGGCTCCTGACAGGGAGATATTGTGGATATTCAATATTTATAAGTTCCAGACGGTGCAGAAGTGAAAATAATTAAAATCAGGTAAACTGTGACGAATCTTAATTACAAAAGCGATCTCTCTCTCTCTACCTCATTTCCTCTCTCTCTCTCCTTCTCTCTTCTGTTCTTCTCTCTCACTCATTTACACAGTCCATTTGTCTGAGAACAAAAAGGCAAATTGCCAATAAAATGACAATTACTCACAACCTCACTCGAAAACCTGTGGACTTATGAAATTTGGTTCTGCACACTGACATCATTTTTGTGGAACCAAATGGGTTCATATGGAGGGAGTCATTTTACTTTGGTCATTTCTAATGGCTATAAAGGACATTCCACTCTTCCACTCCATACCTGTACGAGCTAGTAGCTAGACTGTGCAGTCTGTGTATTGTAATATCAGTAGCTAGACTGTGCAGTCTGTGTATTGTAATATCAGTAGCTAGACTGTGCAGTCTGAGTATTGTAATATCAGTAGCTAGACTGTGCAGTCTGTGTATTGTAATATCAGTAGCTAGACTGTGCAGTCTGAGTATTGTAATATCAGTAGCTAGACTGTGCAGTCTGTGTATTGTAATATCAGTAGCTAGACTGTGCAGTCTGTGTATTGTAATATCAGTAGCTAGACTGTGCAGTCTGAGTATTGTAATATCAGTAGCTAGACTATGCAGTCTGTGTATTGTAATATCAGTAGCTAGACTGTGCAGTCTGAGTATTGTAATATCAGTAGCTAGACTGTGCAGTCTGTGTATTGTAATATCAGTAACTAGACTGTGCAGTCTGTGTATTGTAATATCAGTAGCTAGACTGTGCAGTCTGTGTATTGTAATATCAGTAACTAGACTGTGCAGTCTGTGTATTGTAATATCAGTAGCTAGACTGTGCAGTCTGTGTATTGTAATATCAGTAGCTAGACTGTGCAGTCTGTGTATTGTAATATCAGTAGCTAGACTGTGTAGTCTGCAGCTCTATGGTGTATTGTAATATCAGTAGCTAGACTGTGCAGTCTGTGTATTGTAATATCAGTAGCTAGACTGTGTAGTCTGTGTATTGTAATATCAGTAGCTAGACTGTGCAGTCTGCAGCTCTACGGTGTATTGTAATATCAGTAGCTAGACTGTGCAGTCTGTGTATTGTAATATCAGTAGCTAGACTGTGCAGTCTGTGTATTGTAATATCAGTAGCTAGAATGTGCAGTCTGTGTATTGTAATATCAGTAGCTAGACTGTGCAGTCTGTGTATTGTAATATCAGTAGCTAGACTGTGCAGTCTGTGTATTGTAATATCAGTAGCTAGACTGTGCAGTCTGTGTATTGTATTATCAGTAGCTAGACTGTGTAGTCTGCAGCTCTATGGTGTATTGTAATATCAGTAGCTAGACTGTGCAGTCTGTGTATTGTAATATCAGTAGCTAGATTGTGTAGTCTGTGTATTGTAATATCAGTAGCTAGACTGTGCAGTCTGTGTATTGTAATATCAGTAGCTAGACTGATAAAATAACACAATAACCTTCCGCCCACACACTCACAAGTACATGTGTGTGGAAACAGCGCACACACACACACACACACACACACACACACACACACACACACACACACACACACACACACACACACACACACACACACACACACACACACACACACACACACACACACACACACACACACACACAGAAACACACACACACACACAGAGACACACACACACACAGAAACACACAGAGACACACACACACACACACACACACAGAGACACACACACACAGAGACACACACACACAGAGACACACACACATAGACACACACACACAGAGACACACACACATAGACACACACACACAGAGACACACACACACATAGACACACACACAGAGACACACACACACATAGACACACACACATGGACACACACACAGAGACACACACACACACAGAGACACACACACACAGAGACACACAGACACATAGACACACACACATAGACACACACAGAGACACACACACACATAGACACACACACAGAGACACACACACAGAGACACACACACACATAGACACACACACATAGACACACACACACAGACACACACACACAGAGACACACACACATAGACACACACACAGAGACACACACACACATAGACACACACACATAGACACACACACAGAGACACACACACATAGACACACACACAGAGACACACACACACACACACGATTTGTTTCATCTTCTGACAGTTGCTGAGAAACTGCAGTTCCTTTGTGTCCTTGAGTAGAAGTAGTCAGCTGTTTCAATACCCACACATAAAAACACTAGTTCAAATCAGTCAACATACAACAATGTGACTTTGAAGTCTAAGTGGGTGAACGAGAGAGGGAAGGAATTGCATGTCTCTTTGTTTGTACCGTACAGCATATCACACTCACTGCCAGTCTCCTCCTCTCAGTCAAGAGAATGAAAAGCAGAGGGAAGACAGAAGAGAAGTTATTTACAGGAAGAAACTAAAGCTGACTCTAAATGACTCTTTCGTTCTCTCTCACTATTTGGTTCTGTCTCACCGTATTTCTCCCTCTCTGTCTGTCTCTCTGTCTCTCTCTGTGTGTCTGTTTCTCTGTCTCTCTCTGTGTCTGTCTCTCTTTCCCTTTCTTTGTCTGTCTCACCCTCTCTCTCACTCTTGTTCCCTCTCTCCCTCTCTCTCTTTTGCTCACTCTCTCCCTCTCTCCCTCTCGTTCTCTGTCTGTCTCTCTTGCCCTAGCTCTGTCTACTAGCCCTGTTGCAGACTAATCCTAGATAATCAATGGATGTAAACCACTAAATCTTTAATGACGGCATCCATCAGACGGTCCAATCTGGACCAGGTCATCTGGGTTTCAAGCCAATAACAGACCGGATCGCCTCTACACATAGGACAAACCAATTACTCAGACCTGAGACGCTCAACACAGCTGCTGTATTGACATGTACAGGCTTGTAGGCATAGTGAGTGTGTCTGTGACTGTGTGTATCTGTACTATAGTATTTGTGTATCTATATTTGTATGTATAAATAGGTGCATGTGCGTGTGCCAAGCATGAATGTCTGTCTGAGTGTGTCGACATCAGACAGTGACCAATGTGTCCAGCACTGGCATTCCTGTGTATCTGTTGACTGTGAATGAGGTCAGTTACCCCCCTCCACAGACTACCCCTCCCTGGGGTCCTGGGATGAAAGGGATTGGAGACAGTGCACCTGTGCGCAGGCAGGCACCTTACTGCTGGGCATCAAAGTGGAAACCAGCACCTGGGCTCAGAAAGGACCCTGGACGGACGGGAGAAACTACCCAGAACTACCCACCATGGTGTCACAGGAGGAGCAGCAGGAGGGGGAGAATGAGGAAGAGGGGGAGGTGGAGGAAGACATGGAAGAGGACGGCATGGAGGAGGGGAGGAAGAGGGGGAGGAGAAAGTGGAGGAAGAGATGGAAGAGGAGGGGGAGAAGGAAGAGGGGTAGGAAGAGGGGAACTAGGAGGAAGAGATGGAAGAGGATGACGAGGAGGAGGGGGGAAGAAGAGGGAAAGGAAGAGGAGGAGGAGAAAATGGAGGAAGAGATGGAAGAGGAGGGGGAGAAAATGGGCAGGAAGAGGGGTAGGAAGAAGGGAACTAGGAGGAAGAGATAGAAGAGGACAGCGAGGGGGAGGAAAAGGAGGGGTAGGAAGAGGGGAACTAGAAGGAAGAGATGGAACAGGACAGCGAGGAGGAGGGGGAGGAAGAGGGGAACTATGAGGAAGAGATGGAAGAGGACAGCAAGGAGGAGTGGGAGGAAGAGGGGAACTAGGAGGAAGAGATTGAAGAGGACAGCGAGGAAGAGGGGGAGGGGGGGGGGGGGGGTGAAGTTGGCACGAGCATGCAGTATAATGACTGGTAGGGGTAGTGAGAACATACAGTATAATGACTGGTAGGGGTAGTGAGAACATACAGTATAATGACTGGTAGGGGTAGTGAGAACATACAGTATAATGACTGGTAGGGACAGTGAGAACATACAGTATAATGACTGGTAGGGGTAGTGAGAACATACAGTATAATGACTGGTAGGGGTAGTGAGAACATACAGTATAATGACTGGTAGGGGCAGTGAGAACATACAGTATAATGACTGGTAGGGACAGTGAGAACATACAGTATAATGACTGGTAGGGACAGTGAGAACATACAGTATAATGACTGGTAGGGACAGTGAGAACATACAGTATAATGACTGGTAGGGACAGTGAGAACATACAGTATAATGACTGGTAGGGACAGTGAGAACATACAGTATAATGACTGGTAGGGGCAGTGAGAACATACAGTATAATGACTGGTAGGGACAGTGAGAACATACAGTATAATGACTGGTAGGGACAGTGAGAACATACAGTATAATGACTGGTAGGGACAGTGAGAACATACAGTATAATGACTGGTAGGGGCAGTGAGAACATACAGTATAATGACTGGTAGGGACAGTGAGAACATACAGTATAATGACTGGTAGGGGCAGTGAGAACATACAGTATAATGACTGGTAGGGGGCAGTGAGAACATACAGTATAATGACTGGTAGGGATAAGTGAGAACATACAGTATAATGACTGGTAGGGGCAGTGAGAACATACAGTATAATGACTGGTAGGGACAGTGAGAACATACAGTATAATGACTGGTAGGGGCAGTGAGAACATACAGTATAATGACTGGTAGGGGTAGTGAGAACATACAGTATAATGACTGGTAGGGGTAGTGAGAACATACAGTATAATGACTGGTAGGGGCAGTGAGAACATACAGTATAATGACTGGTAGGGACAGTGAGAACATACAGTATAATGACTGGTAGGGGCAGTGAGAACATACAGTATAATGACTGGTAGGGACAGTGAGAACATACAGTATAATGACTGGTAGGGACAGTGAGAACATACAGTATAATGACTGGTAGGGGTAGGAGAACATACAGTATAATGACTGGTGAGTGAGAACATACAGTATAATGACTGGTAGGGGCAGTGAGAACATACAGTATAATGACTGGTAGGGACAGTGAGAACATACAGTATAATGACTGGTAGGGACAGTGAGAACATACAGTATAATGACTGGTAGGGGCAGTGAGAACATACAGTATAATGACTGGTAGGGACAGTGAGAACATACAGTATAATGACTGGTAGGGGCAGTGAGAACATACAGTATAATGACTGGTAGGGACAGTGAGAACATACAGTATAATGACTGGTAGGGGCAGTGAGAACATACAGTATAATGACTGGTAGGGACAGTGAGAACATACAGTATAATGACTGGTAGGGACAGTGATAACATACAGTATAATGACTGGTAGGGGCAGTGAGAACATACAGTATAATGACTGGTAGGGACAGTGAGAACATACAGTATAATGACTGGTAGGGGCAGTGAGAACATACAGTATAATGACTGGTAGGGACAGTGAGAACATACAGTATAATGACTGGTAGGGCAGTGAGAACATACAGTATAATGACTGGTAATGGGTAGTGAGAACATACAGTATAATGACTGGTAGGGGAGAACATACAGTATAATGACTGGTAGGGGTAGTGAGAACATACAGTATAATGACTGGTAGGGGCAGTGAGAACATACAGTATAATGACTGGTAGGGACAGTGAGAACATACAGTATAATGACTGGTAGGGACAGTGAGAACATACAGTATAATGACTGGTAGGGGTAGTGAGAACATACATAGTGAGAACATGAGAACAGTATAATGACTGGTAGGGGCAGTGAGAACATACAGTATAATGACTGGTAGGGACAGTGAGAACATACAGTATAATGACTGGTAGGGGCAGTGAGAACATACAGTATAATGACTGGTAGGGGCAGTGAGAACATACAGTATAATGACTGGTAGGGGCAGTGAGAACATACAGTATAATGACTGGTAGGGGCAGTGAGAACATACAGTATAATGACTGGTAGGGACAGTGAGAACATACAGTATAATGACTGGTAGGGGTAGTGAGAACATACAGTATAATGACTGGTAGGGGCAGTGAGAACATACAGTATAATGACTGGTAGGGGCAGTGAGAACATACAGTATAATGACTGGTAGGGGCAGTGAGAACATACAGTATAATGACTGGTAGGGGTAGTGAGAACATACAGTATAATGACTGGTAGGGACAGTGAGAACATACAGTATAATGACTGGTAGGGGCAGTGAGAACATACAGTATAATGACTGGTAGGGGCAGTGAGAACATACAGTATAATGACTGGTAGGGGCAGTGAGAACATACAGTATAATGACTGGTAGGGGCAGTGAGAACATACAGTATAATGACTGGTAGGGACAGTGAGAACATACAGTATAATGACTGGTAGGGGTAGTGAGAACATACAGTATAATGACTGGTAGGGGCAGTGAGAACATACAGTATAATGACTGGTAGGGACAGTGAGAACATACAGTATAATGACTGGTAGGGGCAGTGAGAACATACAGTATAATGACTGGTAGGGACAGTGAGAACATACAGTATAATGACTGGTAGGGGCAGTGAGAACATACAGTATAATGACTGGTAGGGGCAGTGAGAACATGCTGATTTCTGTGGCCGAGCTATTAAGACGTCACGATCAGAGGAACAGAGCAGCCTGAACTGCTCCACCGATATGCCATGCTACTCAGTCTCAACAGCCCACACACCAATCTGTATGAGAAATGACCTGGCCAGGAGCAACATCACACATTCAACACAGATGAAATATATCAGACCAGGGTTCCCACTACTATGAATATGAATGTACCAGACGGTAAGGTCATTGTACCCACTTACAGGCTTCAGGTATGCTATCTGGACAGGGAGAGATGGCCCAGTGCTTTCTGGTGTTTTCCTGCATTGAAGCCAGTCTAATAATTAAACAGCTGGTCTCAAGGTCTCAGTCAAACAGCTGGTCTCAGAGAAGTACTTCTTAAACCTGAGTGGGATGTTAAAGATCTCAGTTAAACAGCTGGTCTCAGAGAAGTACTTCTTAAACCTGAGTGGGATGTTAAAGATCTCAGTTAAACAGCTGGTCTCAGAGAAGTACTTCTTAAACCTGAGTGGGATGTTAAAGATCTCAGTCAAACAGCTGGTCTCAGAGAAGTACTTCTTAAACCTGAGTGGGGGATGTCAAAGATCTCAGTTCAACAGCTGGTCTCAGAGAAGTACTTCTTAAACCTGAGTCTGGGATGTTAAAGATCTCAGTTAAACAGCTGGTCTCAGAGAAGTACTTCTTAAACCTGAGTGGGATGTCAAAGATCTCAGTCAAACAGCTGGTCTCAGAGAAGTACTTCTTAAAAACCTGAGCTGGTCTGGGATGATTAAAGATCTCAGTTAAACAGCTGGTCTCAGAGAAGTACTTCTTAAACCTGAGTGGGATGTTAAAGATCTCAGTCAAACAGCTGGTCTCTGAGTGGGAGAGAAGTAAACAGCTGGTCTTAAACCTGAGTAAACCTGAGTGGGGGATGTTAAAGATCTCAGTCAAACAGCTGGTCTCAGAGAAGTACTTCTTAAACCTGAGTGGGATGTTAAAGATCTCAGTCAAACAGCTTATAAAATCTTAATGCAGCTGAGGGATCTCAGATTCTAAGAAAACAACAACAGGGGTTAAACACAGCAGCTGGTCGTACACACACACACACACTGAGTGGGACACACACACACTTAAACACACAGTTAAACAGCTGGTCACACACACACACACACACACACACACACACACACACACACACACACACACACGCACACGCACACGCACACGCACACACACACACGCGCATATATTTATGCGAACACATACAGCTATAAGCCACCCAAGCTAATACTACTTCACCCAACACAGAACCACACCACATTCTCTGTGAATCTCATAATTGTTTTAGTCTTCTTATCCAGAGAGATGTACAGGAGCATTGGGTTAAGTGCCTTGCTCAAGGGCACATCAACACATTTCTCACCTAGTCCGCTTCGTAATTTGAACCAATGACTGAACAGTTACGGGCCCAACGCTCTTAACCGTTAGGTTACTAGTGTGAGTAAGTTGGAAGGACATGGGCCTCTCAGTAATAGTGGTGTAGAGCAGAGTCTAGCTTGAGGGGCTGGGGATCAGGGGAGGCCTTCTCTCCTATAGGAAATGAGGGTTGCAAAGATTAGGCCTTCTCTCCTATAGATAAAAACATCCCTGTGAGGAGAAGAGTACTATTCCTGTAATTCACAGGCCTTCTCTCCTATAGATATTCCTGTAATTCACAGGCCTTCTCTCCTATAGATATTCCTGTAATACACAGGCCTTCTCTCCTATAGATATTCCTGTAATACACAGGCCTTCTCTCCTATAGATATTCCTGTAATTCACAGGCCTTCTCTCCTATAGATATTCCTGTAATTCACAGGCCTTCTCTCCTATAGATATTCCTGTAATACACAGGCCTTCTCTCCTATAGATATTCCTGTAATTCACAGGCCTTCTCTCCTATAGATATTCTGTAATTCACAGGCCTTCTCTCCTATAGATACACAGGCCTTCTCTCCTATAGATATTCCTGTAATACACAGGCCTTCTCTCCTATAGATATTCCTGTAATTCACAGGCCTTCTCTCCTATAGATATTCCTGTAATACACAGGCCTTCTCTCCTATAGATATTCCTGTAATTCACAGGCCTTCTCTCCTATAGATATTAATGTAATTCACAGGCCTTCTCTCCTATAGATATTCATCTAATTCACAGGCCTTCTCTCCTATAGATATTAATGTAATTCACAGGCCTTCTCTCCTATAGATATTCCTGTAATACACAGGCCTTCTATCCTATAGATATTAATGTAATTCACAGGCCTTCTCTCCTATAGATATTCATCTAATTCACAGGCCTTCTCTCCTATAGATATTCCTGTAATACACAGGCCTTCTCTCCTATAGATATTCCTGTAATTCACAGACCTTCTCTCCTATAGATATTCCTGTAATACACAGGCCTTCTCTCCTATAGATATTCCTGTAATACACAGGCCTTCTCTCCTATAGATATTCCTGTAATTCACAGGCCTTCTATCCTATAGATATTAATGTAATTCACAGGCCTTCTCTCCTATAGATATTCCTGTAATACACAGGCCTTCTCTCCTATAGATATTCCTGTAATTCACAGACCTTCTCTCCTATAGATATTCATGTAATTCACAGGCCTTCTCTGCTGTAGATATTCCTGTAATTCACAGGCCTTCTCTCCTATTGATATTCCTTTAATACCCAGGCCTTCTCTCCTATAGATATTCCTGTAATACACAGACCTTCTCTCCTATAGATATTCATGTAATACACAGGCCTTCTTTCCTATAGATTTAAATGGCCTTCTTTCCTATAGATTTAAATGGCCTTCATAGATTTCATATTCCACAACTTCTCTTTATATTCCTGTAATAACTATAGATTTTTTTCTACATTGTAGAATAATAGTCAGGATTCTACAACCAAAAATGGTTTTTCAAAGGGTTCTCCTATTGGGACAGTGGAAGAACCCTTTCAGGTTCTAAATATCACCCCTTTTTTCTAAGAGTGTAGCTGCTCTCTCTGGGGCTTAGTTCTAAGCCTGCTACAGGTGTATACAGGAGATACGTACAGCCTCATTCACCACAGACACAAACTGCCCTATTCACCACAGATACAAACTGCCCTATTCACCACAGATACAAACTGCCCTATTCACCACAGACACAAACTACCCTATTCACCACAGACACAAACTGCCTTATTCACCACAGACACAAACTGCCTTATTCACCACAGACACAAACTGCCCTATTCACCACAGATA
>NC_060187.1:14041869-14046869 GCF_021184085.1 Oncorhynchus gorbuscha | reverse complement strand
ATCCTGGAGTCACCTCTTCACTGTTGATGTTGAGACTGGTGTTTTGCGGTTACTATTTAATGAAGTTGCCAGTTGAGGACTTGTGAGGCATCTGTTTCTCAAACTAGACACTCTAATGTACTTGTCCTCTTGCTCAGTTGTGCACCGGGACCTCCAACTCCTCTTTCTATTCTGGTTAGAGCCAGTTTGCACTGTTCTGTGAAGTGAGTAGTACAAAGCGATTTACGAGATCTTCAGTTTCTTGGCAATTTCTCGTGATACCATTCTACTGTCCACCATTCTACTGGTGTCCATGTATTTGATACCATTCTACTGGTGTCCATGTATTTGATACCATTCTACTGGTGTCCATGTATTTGATGTATTTGATACCATTCTACTGGTGTCCATGTATTTGATGTATTTGATACCATTCTACTGGTGTCCATGTATTTGATGTATTTGATACCATTCTACTGGTGTCCATGTATTTGATGTATTTGATACCATTCTACTGGTGTCCATGTATTTGATGTATTTGATACCATTCTACTGGTGTCCATGTATTTGATGTACTTTGATACCATTCTACCATTCTACTGGTGTCCATCCATGTATTTGATACCATTCTACTGGTGTCCATGTATTTGATACCATTCTACTGGTGTCCATGTATTTTGATTTACCATTCTACTGGTGTCCATGTATTTGATTTATTTGATACCATTCTACTGGTGTCCATGTATTTGATCCATTTGATACCATTCTACTGGTGTCCATGTATTTGATACCATTCTACTGGTGTCCATGTATTTGATACCATTCTACTGGTGTCCATGTATTTGATACCATTCTACTGGTGTCCATGTATTTGATGTATTTGATACCATTCTACTGGTGTCCATGTATTTGATGTATTTGATGCCATTCTACTGGTGTCCATGTATTTGATGCCATTCTACTGGTGTCCATGTATTTGATGCCATTCTACTGGTGTCCATGTATTTGATGTATTTGATACCATTCTACTGGTGTCCATGTATTTGATACCATTCTACTGGTGTCCATGTATTTGATGTATTTGATGCCATTCTACTGGTGTCCATGTATTTGATACCATTCTACTGGTGTCCATGTATTTGATACCATTCTACTGGTGTCCATGTATTTGATGTATTTGATACCATTCTACTGGTGTCCATGTATTTGATACCATTCTACTGGTGTCCATGTATTTGATGTATTTGATACCATTCTACTGGTGTCCATGTATTTGATACCATTCTACTGGTGTCCATGTATTTGATACCATTCTACTGGTGTCCATGTATTTGATGTATTTGATACCATTCTATTTGATGTCCATTCTACTGGTGTCCATGTATTTGATACCATTCTACTGGTGTCCATGTATTTGATGTATTTGATACCATTCTACTGGTGTCCATGTATTTGATACCATTCTACTGGTGTCCATTTATGTATTTGATACCATTCTACTGGTGTCCATGTATTTTGATTTACCATTCTCTGGTGTCCATGTATTTGATACCATTCTACTGGTGTCCATGTATTTGATACCATTCTACTGGTGTCCATGTATTTGATACCATTCTACTGGTGTCCATGTATTTGATACCATTCTACTGGTGTCCATGTATTTGATACCATTCTACTGGTGTCCATGTATTTGATACCATTCTACTGGTGTCCATGTATTTGATGCCATTCTACTGGTGTCCATGTATTTGATACCATTCTACTGGTGTCCATGTATTTGATACCATTCTACTGGTGTCCATGTATTTGATACCATTCTACTGGTGTCCATGTATTTGATACCATTCTACTGGTGTCCATGTATTTGATACCATTCTACTGGTGTCCATGTATTTGATACCATTCTACTGGTGTCCATGTATTTGATACCATTCTACTGGTGTCCATGTATTTGATGTATTTGATACCATTCTACTGGTGTCCATGTATTTGATACCATTCTACTGGTGTCCATGTATTTGATACCATTCTACTGGTGTCCATGTATTTGATGTATTTGATACCATTCTACTGGTGTCCATGTATTTGATACCATTCTACTGGTGTCCATGTATTTGATACCATTCTACTGGTGTCCATGTATTTGATACCATTCTACTGGTGTCCATGTATTTGATACCATTCTACTGGTGTCCATGTATTTGATACCATTCTACTGGTGTCCATGTATTTGATGTATTTGATACCATTCTACTGGTGTCCATGTATTTGATGTATTTGATACCATTCTACTGGTGTCCATGTATTTGATGTATTTGATACCATTCTACTGGTGTCCATGTATTTGATGTACCATTCTACTGGTGTCCATGTATTTGATACCATTCTACTGGTGTCCATGTATTTGATACCATTCTACTGGTGTCCATGTATTTGATACCATTCTACTGGTGTCCATGTATTTGATACCATTCTACTTTGATACCATTCTACTGGTGTCCATGTATTTGATACCATTCTACTGGTGTCCATGTATTTGATACCATTCTACTGGTGTCCATGTATTTGATGTATTTGATACCATTCTACTGGTGTCCATGTATTTGATGTATTTGATACCATTCTACTGGTGTCCATGTATTTGATGTATTTGATACCATTCTACTGGTGTCCATGTATTTGATGTATTTGATACCATTCTACTGGTGTCCATGTATTTGATACCATTCTACTGGTGTCCATGTATTTGATGTATTTGATACCATTCTACTGGTGTCCATGTATTTGATGTATTTGATACCATTCTACTGGTGTCCATGTATTTGATACCATTCTACTGGTGTCCATGTATTTGATGTATTTGATACCATTCTACTGGTGTCCATGTATTTGTATTTGATACCATTCTACTGGTGTCCATGTATTTGATGTATTTGATACCATTCTACTGGTGTCCTGGTTTCCATGTATTTGATACCATTCTACTGGTGTCCATTTGATACCTTCTACTGGTGTCCATTTGATGTATTTGATACCATTCTACTGGTGTCCATGTATTTGATGTATTTGATACCATTCTACTGGTGTCCATGTATTTGATACCATTCTACTGGTGTCCATTCTACTGGTGATACCATTACTGGTCTACTGGTGTCCATGTATTTGATGTATTTGATACCATTCTACTGGTGTCCATGTATTTGATTTACCATTCTACTGGTGTCCATGTATTTGATACCATTCTACTGGTGTCCATTTGATGTATTTGATACCATTCTACTGGTGTCCATGTATTTGATACCATTCTACTGGTGTCCATGTATTTGATGCCATTCTACTGGTGTCCATGTATTTGATGTATTTGATACCATTCTACTGGTGTCCATGTATTTGATACCATTCTACTGGTGTCCATGTATTTGATTTGATACCATTCTACTGGTGTCCATGTATTTGATGTATTTGATACCATTCTACTGGTGTCCATGTATTTGATACCATTCTACTGGTGTCCATGTATTTGATACCATTCTACTGGTGTCCATGTATTTGATACCATTCTACTGGTGTCCATGTATTTGATACCATTCTACTGGTGTCCATGTATTTGATGTATTTGATACCATTCTACTGTTTCCCCACTCATCCAGTCTGTCACTCTTGATCTCACTTTGTGTCTCACCTGTTTCTCCTCCCCCTCTCTCTACCCCTCTCTCTACCCCTCTCTCCACTCCTCTCTCCACTCCTCTCTCTACCCCTCTCTCCACTCCTCTCTCCACTCCTCTCTCTACCCCTCTCTCTACCCCTCTCTCCACTCCTCTCTCCACTCCTCTCTCTACTCCTCTCTCTACCCCTCTCTCTACCCCTCTCTCTACCCCTCTCTCCACTCCTCTCTCCACTCCTCTCTCTACCCCTCTCTCTACCCCTCTCTCCACTCCTCTCTCCACTCCTCTCTCTACCCCTCTCTCTACCCCTCTCTCTACCCCTCTCTCCACTCCTCTCTCTACTCCTCTCTCTACCCCTCTCTCTACTCCTCTCTCTACCCCTCTCTCTACCCCTCTCTCTACCCCTCTCTTCACTCCTCTCTCTACTCCTCTCTCTACCCCTCTCTCTACCCCTCTCTCTACTCCTACTCCTCTCTCTACTCCTCTCTCTACCCCTCTCTCCACTCCTCTCTCTACCCCTCTCTCTACCCCCTCTCTCTACTCCTCTCGCTACCCCTCTCTCCACTCCTCTCTCTACCCCTCTCTCTACTCCTCTCTCTACCCCTCTCTCTAACCCTCTCTCTACCCCTCTCTCTACTCCTCTCTCTACCCCTCTCTCTACTCTTCTCTCTACCCCTCTCTCTACTCCTCTCTCTACCCCTCTCTCTACCCCTCTCTCTACTCCTCTCTCTACCCCTCTCTCTAACCCTCTCTCTACCCCTCTCTCTACCCCTCTCTCTACAGCCCGCCTTCTCCCTTTATCGCTCTCTGCCCTCCCCCTTCGCTCCTTCCCTCCTGTGCCCCTGCCAGTATGACCTAGGTTTTCCTCCTGTGGCAAGGACCATTCTCGTTACCACGTAGACAGCCCAAAAAGGCCTGTGAAATATTCCCCCCCTCCCAGCACAGACCACAGCCCTATAAATCACCACAACCACAAAGCAGATATAGCAGGCCACATTCAAATCAATGGCAGGCTAGAGGCCCAAGCAGTCAAGTCACGTGCCTTCCATAGGGGCCGATTGGGGTGAGGGGACAGAGGGAGGGGGTGGGGAAGGAGAGGTAGGTAGGAGAGAAGAGGATTAGAAGGGGTACTGTGGATAGAAGGAAGGGAGAGAGATGGGGAAGGAAAGAGAAGAGAATGGGGTGAAATCAGTGATAGGAGTGGATAGGAGGAGATTGAGAGAGTCAGGCGAAGAGAGAGGAGAGAGAGATAGAGAGGAGAGAGAGAGAGAGAAGGAAAGAGAGAAAGACAGAGAAGGAGAGAGGAAGAGGGAAAGAGAGAGAGGGAGAGAAGAGAGTAAGCTACAGGCAGCTCCC
>NC_060187.1:13909369-14036869 GCF_021184085.1 Oncorhynchus gorbuscha | reverse complement strand
TAGCTATTATTACAGACAAAACCATAGATTATAGCTATTATTAAAGCCAAAACAATAGAGTATAGCTATTATTACAGACAAAACCATAGATTATAGCTATTATTAAAGCCAAAACAATAGAGTATAGCTATTATTACAGACAAAACAATAGATTATAGCTATTATTAAAGCCAAAACAATAGATTATAGCTATTATTACAGACAAAACAATAGATTATAGCTATTATCACAGACAAAACAATAGATTATAGCTATTATTACAGACAAACCATAGATTATAGCTATTATTACAGACAAAACAATAGATTATAGCTATTATTACAGACAAAACCATAGATTATAGCTATTATTAAAGCCAAAACAATAGAGTATAGCTATTATTACAGACAAAACAATAGATTATAGCTATTATTAAAGACAAAACAATAGATGATATCTATTATTACAGACAAAACCATAGATTATAGCTATTATTAAAGACAAAACAATAGATTATAGCTATTATTACAGACAAAACAATAGATTATAGCTATTATTAAAGACAAAACAATAGAGTATAGCTATTATTACAGACAAAACCATAGATTATAGCTATTATTAAAGACAAAACAATAGATTATAGCTATTATTACAGACAAAACAATAGATTATAGCTATTATTTCAGACAAAACAATAGAGTATAGCTATTATTTCAGACAAAACAATAGATTATAGCTATTATTACAGACAAAACAATAGATTATAGCTATTATTACAGACAAAACAATAGATTATAGCTATTACTACAGACAAAACAATAGATTACAGCTATTATTACAGACAAACCATAGATTATAGCTATTATTACAGACAAAACCATATATTACAGCTATTATTGCAGACAAAACAATAGATTACAGCTATTATTGCAGACAAACCATAGATTATAGCTATTATTACAGACAAAACAATAGCTTAGAGCTATTATTACAGACAAAACAATAGATTATAGCTATTATTGCAGACAAAACAATAGATTACAGCTATTATTGCAGACAAACCATAGATTATAGCTATTATTACAGACAAAACAATAGCTTAGAGCTATTATTACAGACACTGTAGCTAGTGTGCCATAATGGATTTCACTTTTTTTTCAGTTAAATACAGCTTCTCTGTTGACGTTGTCAAAGTGATGTCAAGAATGTTCCAGCGATTTATGGACCTTTGTGTGTATGTAGACTTCTACTGTTAGTTCACAGTTTATAAACCTCTATCATTTGCACTTTATCGAACCAATTATCAATCCTGTGTCACTCTGAAAAGACTGTTACAAGTTGTGTTGTTGGTGGCACTACTTTTGTAGTGGTCATGAGTCATGTCACCTAAAGTCACCACCAATGTGAACTAGAAAGGTTTGCTAAAAAAAGGGTTCTCGTGTTAAGCAAGTCATGGTTTTACAGAATGCCCTGTGTCTACCTTCAATGATGCAGAATCTTAAAGGGCGTCTGAACCTGATTTAAACGATTAGAACGGCTGAGCCTTGTTTAGGATCTGGTTCAATAATAAATGCTAACAGCCATGACTGGATTCAAACGTGAGCCCTGTGTCTCGTGTGTTTGTTCGCAGTCGGGAAGAGATTTGCTTCAGCTGGCTGGTGTGCAAATGTGGCAAAGTTGGTTTGACTTAGGATGACATGTCTCTGGGGCTAGTTAGGGACTGTCAATAAATTAATTATACAATGTAAATGAGACATTATTTTCATGTTGCACACCTTTTAGCTTTCTCAATAAATGCTTTACATATTTGCATATGATTTTCTACAATTTATAGTTGGTTTTAGGTTTTTAAGTCATTGAAATTTGTAGCTATTGGAATTTTAACATTGTCCCATGTACATTGCGTAATTGACCTATGGTCCCTAATGAGCCCCACAGGGATATCCAAAGTGCAACCACATTTACCTCCGAACTGATGGTTACTTGTGTGCTGTCAGCTGTGGGCAGGATTGAAATTAATCCAACCTTCATTTATGTTGTGACATACTGAAGTGAAAAACTCTGTTTTGGATGAGACTGACTTTATGACCAAAATGATCCTATTTACATTTACATTTAAGTCATTTAGCAGACGCTCTTATCCAGAGCGACTTACAAATTGTAGTCAGTTTTGACAGTAGAATACATGTTTCTGACTCATATCGATGCACATAGGCTGTTTTCTGAATGAGAAGGTTTTTCGGTGAAGTTGCTCTTTAACATTATATTTCCTCCTCAACCACAGGTTTCCCCAACAAGGAAAATAAATTGATACTATTAATAATAATAAGTTGATATTAAGTTGATACTATTCAAAGTTCCACATATTGGTGATCTGACTGACATTGGCTATTTATACTTAGTTTGTTTATTAAGCTAACTTGCCCCTTTGAGAAAATGTTCACTACTCCCTCTTATTGAAGTGATCCATTAAAATAATTTGCCATCCAAGCAGTTAGCACTTACAATACCTTGGCTCCCACAGGCCCACCCCCAGAGCCGGCCCTAGGCCCACCCCCAGAGCCAGCCCTAGGCCCACCCCCAGAGCAGACCCTAGGCCCACCCCCAGAGCCGGCCCTAGGCCCACCCCCAGAGCCAGCCCTAGGCCCACCCACAGAGCCGGCCCTAGGCCCACCCCCAGAGCCGGCCCTAGGCCCACCCCCAGAGCAGACCCTAGGCCCACCCCCAGAGCAGACCCTAGGCCCACCCCCAGAGCCGGCCCTAGGCCCACCCACAGAGCCGGCCGCGGTGCAATGTGAGTCCCTCTGTCTCCTTGGTGATCAACCCCAGGTGCCCTTGTGTGGGTGCTCCTGGACTGCCTCACCAGCTGGAAGAGCGTTAGTCGACCACAGTGCTACAACGTAACCTGCTTTGATATTTGCTTGGTGGATGTTTTGTTCATGTATTTTTTATTGTTAGAAGAAGACGAAAGTTATAGAGTGGTGGTTAGAGTGGTGTGTGCGTGCGTGCGAGCGTGCGTGCGTGCGTGCGTGTGTGCGTGCGTGTGTGCGTGTGTGTGTGTGCGTGCATGCGTATATTTTCAAGGGTGTACTTTGTATGTGAGCATGTATGGGTTGACTGGCATTGAAGAGGGATAGTACTGTAGCACCATCATGATCGATCTACTTTCCCAGTTTGTTAGAAATGCATCTACCTTTTGATTGTCAAGTGCTGGCCAATCTTTGAGTCTGCTCGTCAACAGAAATTAGGTCTGCATTTCAAAAGGAAATAGCACTCTTCGCCACGCATCCAATCAGCACTCAGACTCTTCTGAAGCACACTCCAGTGCACATGGAGTCTTCAGACCCAGGCAGCTCTATATTATTAGAATAGACATATACACACTGCACTGTACATCATTCATTTCTGAAGATCGGCACAGTCAAAGGACAATGTCAAGATGAATTGTAATATTGTACCACTTTCAGTTTTCAGGCTTTAGGTTTGTGTTGTTCTGTGTGTCTCCCTCTTAGCTGGCAACAACTAAGCAGGTCTACCCCAGGAGTCACACACTCTTCAATGTCCCCTGCACCACTTCCTAGAGAAATAGGTGAGTGTCCTCCGATTTCTATGCCATATCTTTAGAAGTGCATTCCTTAACATTCCCTGCTTTTTAAAGGGAAATTTCACTACCGAAATCAAAGTTTATGAGCTGTTTTCAAATGTCAAAAGTAATCTAATGTACTGAACTAAACTCTAATGTACTGAACTTTACTCTACTGTGCTCTACTGCATTGTACTCTGCTGTGCTCTACTGCTTTGTACTCTGCTGTGCTCTACTGCTTTGTACTCTACTGTGCTCTACTGCATTGTACTCTGCTGTACTCTACTGCATTGTACTCTGCTGTGCTCTACTGCCTTGTACTCTGCTGTACTCTACTGCATTGTACTCTGCTGTGCTCTACTGCATTGTACTCTGCTGTACTCTACTGCATTGTACTCTGCTGTGCTCTACTGCATTGTACTCTGCTGTGCTCTACTGCCTTATACTCTGCTGTACTCTACTGCATTGTACTCTGCTGTGCTCTACTGCATTGTACTCTGCTGTACTCTACTGCATTGTACTCTGCTCTGCTCTACTGCATTGTACTCTGCTGTGCTCTACTGCATTGTGCTCTGCTGTGCTCTACTGCATTTTACTCTGCTGTGCTCTACTGCATTTTACTCTGCTGTGCTCTACTGCTTTTTACTCTGCTGTGCTCTACTGCATTTTACTCTGCTGTGCTCTACTGCATTGTACTCTGCTGTGCTCTACTGCATTGTACTCTGCTGTGCTCTACTGCATTTTACTCTGCTGTGCTCTGCTCTGCTCTACTGCATTGTACTCTGCTCTGCTCTGCTCTACTGCATTGTACTCTGCTGTGCTCTACTGCATTATGCTCTGCTGTGCTCTACTGCATTATACTCTGCTGTGTTCTGCTGTGCTCTACTGCATTGTACTCTGCTGTGCTCTACTGTGCTGCGATGTCCAAACTTGTGAAACGTGAAGAATGACATTCATATCCATAATTAGGCAACCCATGATGTAATTCTGTTACCGTAATTCCGTAATTCTGTTACCGGATGTAAATCCACTTCCCTTACTGTAGTTCAATAACCAAAAGATATGGTTTCAAACTCAAGGTGTCATGTCATACCTGACAGCCCATTCTTTCTGCAGACATATTTGAATCTTAATTCCGAGTTGCATAAAAACAAGAGGGAGATTTTCCCGTGATTCGGTTAACTAAGTTTGCATTTGCATAGAGTTGTATGGTTTGGTAAACTTTAAAATCAATGGTATTTGTTTGGCTTTTTAAAGTGAAAAACTGAGTCTCGGGCGTAATTGCGTTATTGTGGAATTGCCCTTATAAACTTGATAATATTGGTTAGTAACAGGGCATTTCAAATGTCTTGTTCTGTGTAACACCCTCCAGCTGTCGTCCATCTTCCCCATTATCCACTGTGTATTTATACCTGTGTTCTCTGTTTGTCTGTGGCCATTTCGTTTTGTTCGTAGAACCTACCAGAGTTTTGTTTCCCTGCTCCCACCTGTTCCTTGCTCCTGTTTTCTAGTTTCCTGGTTCTGACCGTTCTGCCTGCCCTGAGCCTGCCTGCCATCCTGTACCTTTGCCCCACTACTCTGGATTAACGACCTCTGCCTGAACTGACCCTGAGCCTGCCTGCCGTCCTGTACCTTTGCCCCTGTTGTTGTAATAAACATTGTTACTTCGACACAGTCTCCATCTGGGTCTTACCTTAAAAGTGATAGAGGTTTTGTATTGGTTTTTCCATGCTGACGCAGCCCAATTACAGTGCCACTTCATGTGTTGCCTTGTATGTGTTTGTGATTGAACTGAATAACGTTGTAGAAATTTAAACCATACACTCTTTGACACAATCCCTGACTCCAATTGTCTCAAGGCCTAATGTTTTTTGTACACTGAGTGTGCAAAACATTAGAAACACCTGCTCTTTCCATGTCGGACTGACCAGGTGAATCCAGGTGAAAGCTATGATCCCTTATTGATGTCACCTGATAAATCCACTTCGATCTGTGTATATAGTGGGGCAAAAAAGTATTTAGTCAGCCACCAATTGTGCAAGTTCTCCCACTTAAAAATATGAGAGAGGCCTATAATTGTCATCATAGGTACACTTCAACTATGACGGACAAAATTAGGAAAAGAAATCCAGAAAATCACATTGTAGGATTTTTTATGAATTTATTTGCAAATTATGGTGGAAAATAAGTATTTGGTCACCTTCAAACAAGCAAGATTTCTGGCTCTCACAGACCTGTAACTTCTTCTTTAAGAAGCTCCTCTGTCCTCCACTCACTTGATGATCTTTATGGCCTTCCTGTAACATCGGGTGGTGTAGGTGTCCTGGAGGGCAGGTAGTTTGCCCCCGGTGATGCGTTGTGCAGACCTCACTACCCTCTGGAGAGCCTTACGGTTGAGGGCAGAGCAGTTGCCGTACCAGGCGGTGATACAGCCCGCCAGGATGCTCTCGATTGTGCATCTGTAGAAGTTTGTGAGTGCTTTTGGTGACAAGCCGAATTTCTTCAGCCTCCTGAGGTTGAAGAGGCGCTGCTGCGCCTTCTTCACGATGCTGTCTGCGTGAGTGGACCAATTCAGTTTGTCTGTGATGTGTATGCCGAGGAACTTAAAACTTGCTACCCTCTCCACTACTGTTCAATCGATGTGGATAGGGGGGTGTTCCCTCTGCTGTTTCCTGAAGTCCACAATCATCTCCTTAGTTTTGTTGACGTTGAGTGTGAGGTTATTTTCCTGACACCACACTCCGAGGGCCCTCAACTCCTCCCTGTAGGCCGCCTCGTCGTTGTTGGTAATCAAGCCTACCACTGTTGTGTCGTCCGCAAACTTGATGATTGAGTTGGAGGCGTGCATGGCCACGCAGTCGTGGGTGAACAGGGAGTACAGGAGAGGGCTCAGAACGCACCCTTGTGGGGCCCCAGTGTTGAGGATCAGAGGGGAGGAGATGTTGTTACCTACCCTCACCACCTGGGGGCGGACCGTCAGGAAGTCCAGTACACAGTTGCACAGGGCGGGGTCGAGACCCAGGGTCTCGAGCTTGATGACGAGCTTGGAGGGTACTATGGTGTTGAATGCCGAGCTGTAGTCGATGAACAGCATTCTCACATAGGTATTCCTCTTGTCCAGATGGGTTAGGGCAGTGTGCAGTGTGGTTGAGATTGCATCGTCTGTGGACCTATTTGGGCGGTAAGCAAATTGGAGTGGGTCTTGGGTGTCAGGTAGGGTGGAGGTGATATGGTCCTTGACTAGTCTCTCAAAGCACTTCATGATGACGGAAGTGAGTGCTACGGGGCGGTAGTCATTTAGCTCAGTTACCTTAGCTTTCTTGGGAACAGGAACAATGGTGGCCCTCTTGAAGCATGTGGGAACAGCAGACTGGTATAGGGATTGATTGAATATGTCCGTAAACACACCGGCCAGCTGGTCTGCGCATGCTCTGAGGGCGCGGCTGGGGATGCCGTCTGGGCCTGCAGCCTTGCGAGGGTTAACACGTTTAAATGTCTTACTCACCTCGGCTGCAGTGAAGGAGAGACCAAATGTTTTCGTTGCAGGCCGTGTCAGTGGCACTGTATTGTCCTCAAAGCGGGCAAAAAAGTTATTTAGTCTGCCTGGGAGCAAGACATCATGGTCCGTGACTGGGCTGGATTTCTTCCTGTAGTCCGTGATTGACTGTAGACCCTGCCACATGCCTCTTGTGTCTGAGCCGTTGAATTGAGATTCTACTTTGTCTCTGTACTGAAGCTTAGCTTGTTTGATAGCCTTGCGGAGGGAATAGCTGCACTGTTTGTATTCGGTCATGTTACCAGACACCTTGCCCTGATAAAAGCAGTGGTTCGCACTTTCAGTTTCACGCGAATGCTGCCATCAATCCACGGTTTCTGGTTAGGGAATGTTTTCATCGTTGCTATGGGAACGACATCTTCAACGCACGTTCTAATGAACTCGCACACCGAATCAGCGTATTTGTCAATGTTGTTATCTGACGCAATACGAAACATATTCCAGTCCACGTGCTGGAAGCAGTCTTGGAGTGTGGAGTCAGCTTGGTCGGACCAGCGTTGGACAGACCTCAGCGTGGGAGCCTCTAGTTTTAGTTTCTGTCTGTAGGCAGGGATCAGCAAAATGGAGTCGTGGTCAGCTTTTCCGAAAGGGGGGCGGGGCAGGGCCTTATATGCGTCGCGGAAGTTAGAGTAACAATGATCCAAGGTTTTTCCACCCCTGGTTGCGCAATCGAAATCCTGATTAAATTTAGGGAGTCGTGTTTTCAGATTAGCCTTGTTAAAATCCCCAGCTACAATGAATGCAGCTTCCGGATAAATGGTTTCCAGTTTGCAAAGAGTTAAATAAAGTTAGTTCAGAGCCATCGATGTGTCTGCTTGGGGGGGATATATACGGCTGTGATTATAATTGAAGAGAATTCTCTTGGTAGACAATGCGGTCTACATTTGACTGTGAGGAATTCTAAATCAGGTGAACAGAAGGATTTGAGTTCCTGTATGTTTCTTTCATCACACCATGTCTCGCTAGTCATAAGGCATACGCCCCCGCCCCTCTTCTTACCAGAAAGGTGTTTGTTTCTGTCGGCGCGATGCGTGGAGAAACCAGCTGGCTGCACCGCTTCGGATAGCGTCTCTCCAGTGAGCCATGTTTCCGTGAAGCACAGAACATTACAGTCTCTGATGTCCCTCTGGAATGCTACCCTTGCTCGGATTTCATCAACCTTGTTGTCTAGAGACTGGACATTGGCAAGAAGAATGCTAGGGAGTGGTGCGCGGTATGCTCGTCTCCGGAGTCTGACCAGAAGACCGCCGCGTTTCCCTCTTTTTCGGAGTCGTTTTTTTGGGTCGCTGCATGCGATCCATTCCGTTGTCCTGTTTGTAAGGCAGAACACAGGATCCACGTCGCGAAAAACATATTCTTGGTCGTACTGATGGTGAGTCTTCTCGACTGTATGTAATGAAACCTAAGATGACCTGGGGTACTAATGTAAGAAATAACACGTAAAAAAACAAAAAACTGCATAGTTTCCTAGGAACGCGAAGCGAGGCGGCCATCTCTGTCGGCGCCGGAAGTACTAGCACTGTCGACGATTTACGCTCTTCCAGTTGGTGAGGTAGTCAAGGAGCACCTGCCCACGGGCCTCTAGGGATGAATATTTTCCCAAAAATCTACCAAGTTTCAATACCGGGAATAATTCATATTTATCTCGAGAGTACTGGGAAATACCGGAAAAATCAGAAGTGTTTAAAACCATGATAGGGTCACTCAGGGTTCTCCCAAAATAAGATGGTCGCTGTGCCACATTGCCGCCTTGGCTGTGCCACTATGTAAAGATATCACATCAAGTGAAACTGATATTTAGTAATGACAGAATAACTTTGAGACAGGAGACAGGATCTTGGGTTTCAGTGGGAAACTGGGACTATAGGAAAATAGCCTAGGCTCTATATAAGGCTACTATGCGAGTCAATAGATAAATAATACAGTTGATTTAGGCTACATTACTGCTAAATATTCCTGATCCGTGATAGATGAGCTGTCACTTCCACTTGTCCAGCCAGAGATCAATGAACCAAATATACAGGCATTCATTGAAACAAAATCACATTGATTATCAGACAAGTCACAGCTTTTGACCAGGAGTAGGACAAGCTACTGCACGAGTGAAGAGCCAAGTCCACTTGTATAACATACTAGCAAAATGTTCTGATCACTTTCATTGTTAACAAATATCCAAATGGATATTCAGTGAAAACATTGATTTGATTTAGCGAGACAAGTCCCCCAGGTTCTCCTCAAAGCACCGCGAGGGCGCTGTCCCAATCAAAACGGTGCTGCAATTATAATCTAGATGACCATTTTCTGTAAAGCAACAATTTGATACAAGCCTTCAATTGAATTAGCCTACTTTATTCCAATATTTTCATCATTCAGTTGACCATAACTACGGTGAGTTTTCCTCTCTCTCTGCTCTTTTTCTATGGCCCAATGGCTGTTTCCTTGTCTCTTCGCTGCTGCCAGCCTCCACCACGTTGTTCTCAACACCACTTTATGTTTTCTAGAAATCAGTCTTTTTTCAGGCTCATTTCAATTCTGTTATGTCGGACCAGGCCTGGGCTCGTTCTTTAGCTCACCAGGTTTGTGTCGGACCGGGATGTAGAATTCTCATCAGAACTAAAAATTAAACTGCATTCAAGTCTCGTGTGCAGTCCGGCCGTGTCAATTATGTGTGTGCTTTGAATTGATGGCGACTTTGTGTGAAGTAAATACTCTATAGGTTAAAGGCTTCCACACAACAACCTGGTTGGATAATATGCAAAAAAATGTTTTGCCAATCTGCTTCTGCACATGTTGTGTATTTTGTGGAATTTCATTAGTGCAACATTGGGGGGAAACCAGGGTGGGTCTGGTGGAGCCAGATGCACACTGGAATACTGTAGCTGCTTGGACGGGGAAAAGGTCATGGGTCACATAAATAAAAAGGAGGGAGAGAGAAGTGAAGAGGAAAACTAGGTATTATTAGCTGACGTCAGTCACATCACCATCATGTGGAACTGAAATGGTACCGTTTTCTTACTTTCCTTATTGGGGAGACCTGTGGTCTCACCTCAAGCTGAACTTCGGCAAGACGGAGCTGCTCTTCCTCCCGGGGAAGGACTGCCCGTTCCATGATCTCGCCATCACGGTTGACAACTCCATTGTGTCCTCCTCCCAGAGCGCTAAGAACCTTGGCGTGATCCTGGACAACACCCTGTCGTTCTCAACTAACATCAAGGCGGTGGCCCGTTGATCATCAAGGCGGTGGGGAGGAGAGGGGGGAGCTGCAGGGGAGGAGGGAGGAGAGGGAGGAGGAGAGACACAGGGCCGTAGGGGAGGAGGGAGGAGAGGGAGGAGGAGAGACAGAGCCGCAGGGGAGGAGGGAGGAGAGGGAGGAGGAGAGACAAAGCCGCAGGGGAAGAGGGAGGAGAGGGAGGAGGAGAGACAGAAAATACACCAAATCTAGTAGGCCCGTTCCTGTAGGTTCATGCTCTACAACATCCGCAGAGTACGACCCTGCCTCACACAGGAAGCGGCACAGGTCCTAATCCAGGCACTTGTCATCTCCCATCTGGATTACTGCAACTCGCTGTTGGCTGGGCTCCCTGCCTGTGCCATTAAACCCCTACAACTCATCCAGAACGCCGCAGCCCGTCTGGTGTTCAACCTTCCCAAGTTCTCTCACGTCACCCCGCTCCTCCGCTCTCTCCACTGGCTTCCAGTTGAAGCTCGCATCCGCTACAAGACCATGGTGCTTGCCTACGGAGCTGTGAGGACGGCACCTCAGTACCTCCAGGCTCTGATCAGGCCCTACACCCAAATAAGGGCACTGCGTTCATCCACCTCTGGCCTGCTCGCCTCCCTACCACTGAGGAAAACCAGCCCAGTCAAAACTGTTCGCTGCTCTGGCTCCCCATTGGAACAAACTCCCTCACGACGCCAGGACAGCGGAGTCAATCAAAACAGCCTTTAAGGAATACCTAGGATAGGATAAAATAATCCTTCTCACCCCCCTTAAAATATGTAGATGCACTATTGTAAAGTGGCTGTTCCACTGATGTCATAAGGTGAAACATGTATTCTAAATGACTAGAAGAGTCTAAAAAAACTTCTCATTTAGAAAACAGACTCAGAAACAATGTCAAAACTGTAAATAGGATCATTTTGGTCATAATGTCAGTCTCATCCAAAACAGAGTTTTTCACTTCAGTATGTCACAACATAAATGAAGGTTGGATTAATTTCAATCCTGCCCACAGCTGACAGCACACAAGTAACCATCAGTTCGGAGTGCAGCTGCACGCCACCTGATCGTAGTTAGAAGACTCAAGAGGCAAAGCACAGGCACATTGGGAGTGGCTAACAAGCTGCTGCATGGTTAGAAAACCAGGCCTACATGGAATACAAAAGAGCTAGCTGAAGTTTTTAATCTGATAATGTTCCACGTTCTTACCTCCACACCAGTCAGGAAAGAGTGCTTTGTCCTGCAAACAAATGATATACTGAAAAATATGATATGCAACATTTCTCATTAGCTGGCTAGCCAGATCGCCAATTCAGGATTTTAAAACTGAGAGGTTCTTCATAATTGACACATTACTGAATTAACTAGTTAATTTAACTTTGGTTGCTCGCCTAAACAGCTGACGAGATTGCTTGCTATCGGTAGTGTTCAACGTTTGCTAATTAGCTTGGCTAGTGGGCTGATGTCAAAAACACACGCTCAGCATTACATGCCCCAATGATCAAATGGAACATTCATATGAAAGTCATTTGTTGAACATTTTAACATCATATGTATTACAAACTGTTTGGGGTTTTAGGCTGGGTTTCTGTACAAGCACTTTGTGACATCTGCTGATGTAAAATGGGCTGTATAAATACATGTGATTGATTGAATAAATAACCGTTATACTCATGTTATACTCATGTTATACTTATGTTATACTTATGTTATACTCAGCGTTATACTCATATCTCATGAAGTTGTTGTTTAGATATATTCTAGCTAGATAGTGTTCTCCCAAGAAATTTTAGAATGAGAGTGCCTTGATGTCATCACTCTGGGCATCATGTGACACAAAGTTTATCCTAATGAATGGA
This sequence comes from Oncorhynchus gorbuscha, assembly GCF_021184085.1. NCBI lineage: Eukaryota > Metazoa > Chordata > Actinopteri > Salmoniformes > Salmonidae > Oncorhynchus > Oncorhynchus gorbuscha. The sequence goes on along the minus strand of NC_060187.1, from coordinate 14,024,672 downwards.
GATTCCCATCTGAAGCCAAATAATTGTGGTTAGTAATACAACGACAGGCGGAACATTTGTCTAAAATACACACCCACACGCACTTTTTGAATGATCAAATGCACATTCCACAGTTGTAAATGTTAGGGATTTCTGAACATTTGCTCACAAATCATTCTGCATTTGTTCAAATGGTAGTTTTATTTGTGAGCTATGTTGAATACATTTACAGTTCATGGATTTATGTGTGACTTATGGTGAATATTTGTGAAATATTTGTACATATTCACAGATTATGGATTATTTTTGAAATATTTGTACATATTTACGGATTGTGTTTTTATTTACAAAATATTTGTATATATTCACAGATCACTAGTTTTATTTGCAAATCATGTTGAATAATCGTACAGATCATGTTGAATATACGCACAGATCATGTTGAATATACGCACAGATCATGTTGAATATACGCACAGATCATGTTGAATATACGCACAGATCATGTTGAATATACGCACAGATCATGTTGAATATACGCACAGATCATGTTGAATATACGCACAGATCATGTTGAATATACGCACAGATCATGTTGAATATACGCACAGATCATGTTGAATATACGCACAGATCATGTTGAATATACGCACAGATCATGTTGAATATACGCACAGATCATGTTGAATATACGCACAGATCATGGTAGACACACTTACAGAATAAAGAAACAAATCTAACTCCATACAGAATCCCCTCTGAGGCTGGTGTGAACGACGCTGGGGGGAGGAGACAGAGTCGCAGGGGAGGAGGGAGGAGAGGGAGGAGAGGGGGGAGGAGGAGACACAGAGCCGCAGGGGAGGAGGGAGGAGAGGGAGGAGAGGGAGGAGGAGAGACACAGAGCCGCAGGGGAGGAGGGAGGAGAGGGAGGAGAGGAGGGAGGAGAGACAGAGCCGCAGGGGAGGAGGGAGGAGAGGGAGGAGAGGGGGAGGAGAGGGGGCGCCGCAGGGGAGGAGGGAGGAGAGGGAGGAGAGGGGGAGGAGAGGGGGAGCTGCAGGGGAGGAGGGAGGAGAGGGAGGAGGAGAGACACAGGGCCGTAGGGGAGGAGGGAGGAGAGGGAGGAGGAGAGACAGAGCCGCAGGGGAGGAGGGAGGAGAGGTTGGAGGAGAGACAAAGCCGCAGGGGAAGAGGGAGGAGAGGGAGGAGGAGAGACAGAAAATACACCAAATCTAGTAGGATTTATTCTAATGCAGAAGGCTGGAGGACGCTTGTGTATAATCCCTGTGGAGAGGGAAAAGGGCCCGGCACTGATACAGAGAGAGAGAGAGACAGACACCGGTCATATTGGAAGTGACACAGGAGAGAGGGAGACTGGTGTGCTGCCTGAGAAAGGGCTGCCGGGCCAGTTTACTAGGCTAAATGAGCTTCTTGGCAGTGTTGTGACCAGGCTAGAGGTGGTGTGCTGATTGTAGAGCACACTTTGTTATGGGGGAGACAAAATGTCAGGGGCCAGTGCTCTTCTGGCAAATCTTGGTTTGTTTACTAATGTGACTTATATGACTCTTCTCTTCCCTCTCTTCTACCCTCACCTCTCCTCCAGTCTTCACTTGCCCTTGTTTTTTCTTTGATTTCCTCTCTGTTAGTCTGTTCTTCTCCCATCTCCTCTCTCCCCTGTCCCCCTCTCCTTCATTCTCCCATCTCCTCCTCTCTCCCCTGTCCCCATCTCCTTCATTCTCCCATCTCCTCCTCTCTCCCCTGTCCCCCTCTCCATCATTCTCCCATCTCCTCCTCTCTCCCCTGTCCCCCTCTCCGTCATTCTCCCATCTCCTCATCTCTCCCCTGTCCCCCTCTCCTTCATTCTCCCATCTCCTCCTCTCTCCCCTGTCCTTCATTCTCCCATCTCCTCCTCTCTCCCTGTCCCCCTCTCCTTCATTCTCCCATCTCCTCTGTTCTGTTCTGTCCCCCTCTCCTTAATTCTCCCATCTCCTCCTATCTCCCCTGTCCCCCTTTCCTTCATTCTCCCATTTCCTCCTCTCTCCCCTGTCCCCCTTTCCTTCATTCTCCCATCTCCTCCTCTCTCCCCTGTCCCCCTCTCCTTCATTCTCCCATCTCCTCCTCTCTCCCTGTACCCCTTTCCTTCATTCTCCCATCTCCTCCTCTCTCCCCTGTCCCCCTCTCCTTCATTCTCCCATCTCCTCCTCTCTCCCCTGTCCCCCTCTCCTTCATTCTCCCATCTCCTCCTCTCTCCCCTGTCCCCCTTTCCTTCATTCTCCCATCTCCTCCTCTCTCCCCTGTCTCCCTCTCCTTCATTCTCCCATCTCCTTCTCTCTCCCCTGTCCCCCTTTCCTTCATTCTCCCATCTCCTCCTCTCTCCCCTGTCCCCCTTTCCTTCATTCTCCCATCTCCTCCTCTCTCCATTGTCCCCCTCTCCTTTGTTGTGGTTTTAGCTGGCGATGTGGGGCTTGGGGAGCCACTGGAAGCAGTACTGGCATCTGCTGGAGAGCTTGGTGAGCCGCCAGTGGTCATCCCTTTGGCAACCAGTCGTGCCGTTGGATTTATCTCCAAAAGGTCAGCTGATGCCCTCTCTGGGGGTTAAACAAGTGGGCACAGCCTCCTTGGCCTGGTATGGCGCTCTCCTTTCCTCTCTTCCAGGTTGACTACCATGCATACCTTCTAAGATCCTGGCATTTTAAAGCACCAGGCATGGCACAGGAGACCTGGGAGCCAGCACCATGAAATGCCACCCAGCTCTCATTGGCTAGGGGAAACATGCCTCCGAGGAGTGGAGAAGAAGGGACGGGAGAGATGGAGAGAGATGAGTGCGATGGAAGAGGGAGTTGTAGATGGATGACTTGAGAGAGAGAAAAAGTCTCATCCCAGTCTGGCTGGTGGGTTGACACTTGGACAAGGAGAGGCGAGATAATGTTTGATATTGTCTAAGCTTTCTGGGGACCAGCATCCCTGTCATTGAACAGTGTGTGGTTAGAGCAATAACTGTATCTATGAATAGACAAAGCCATCAATCACATGAGACCATTCATTCCTAAGTGAACACTAAATAGCGCATTGAAGCCAAATGTAGTGTGTTAAGATGGCGAGTCATGGAGACAGAAGATGCGCAGTTTGAGCAACTCCAGGAAATGACTTTGCAGGCTAGCAATAACAGGGATGCTGGATTCCACGCCCCAAGATTGCTTCGATCACGTGGACTGGGATATGTTCTTGATATTATCGGACAACAACATTGATGTATACACTGATTCGGTGAGCGAGGTTACTAGCAAGTGTATCAGTGCTGTTGTACCCACGGTGACTATTAAAACTTTCCCCAACCAGAAACCATGGATTGATGGCAGCATTCTGCACAAAACTGAAAGTGTGAACCACTGCTTTTAATCAGGGCAAGGCGACCGGAAACATGACCAAATACAAACAGTGTAGCTATTCCCTTCGCAAGGCAATCAAACAAGCAAAGCGTCAGTATAGAGACAAAGTAGAGTCGCAATTCAATGGCTCAGACACGAGTCGTACATGGCAGGGTCTACAGTCAATCACGGATTACAAAAAGAAAACCAGCCCCGTCGCAGACATCGACGTCTTGCTCCCAGACAAATTAAACAAATTCTTTGCTCGTGTTGAGGACAATACAGGGCCTCTGACACGGCCCGCTACCAAAACCTGCGGGCTCTCCTTCACTGCGGCCAATGTGCGTAAAACATTAAACATGTTAACCCTCGCAGGAGTGCCGGCCCAGATGGCATCCCTAGCCATGTCCTCAGAGCATGCGCAGACCAGCTGGCTGGTGTGTTTACGGACATATTCAATCAATCCCTATTCCAGTCTGCTGTTCCCACATGCTTCAAGAGGGCCACCATTATTCCTGTTCCCAAGAAAGCTAAGGTAACTGACTATCGCCCCGTAGCACTCACTTCCGTCATCATGAAGTGCTTTGAGAGACTAGTCAAGGATCATATCACCTCCACCCTACCTGACACCCTAGACCCACTCCAATTTGCTTAATGGCCCAATAGGTCCACAGACGACGCAATCACAATCACACTGCACACTGCCCTAACCCATCTGGACAAGAGGAACCTACGTAAGAATGCTGTTCATCGAGTACAGCTCAGCATTTAACACCATAGTGGCCTCCAAACTCGTCATTAAGCTTGAGACCCCGGGTCTCGACCCCGCCCTGTGCAACTGGATCCTGGGCTTTCTGACGGGTCGCCCCCAGGTGATGAGTGTAGGAAACAACATCTCTATCCCGCTGATCCTCAACACTGGGGCCCCACAAGGGTGCGTTCTCAGCCCTCTCCTGTACTCCCTGTTCACACATGACTGCGTGGCCATGCACGCTTCCAACTCAATCATCAAGTTTGCAGACGACACTACAGTGGTAGGCTTGATTACCAACAACAACGAGACGGCCTACAGGGAGGAGGTGAGGGCCCTCGGAGTGTGGTGTCAGGAAAATAACATCACACTCAACGTCAACAAAATAAAGGAGATGATCGTGGACTTCAGGAAACAGTAGAGGGAGCACCCCCCCCAACCCCCTATTCACATCAACGGGACAGTAGTCGAGAAGGTGGAAAGTTTTAAGTTTCTCAGCGTGGTGAAGAAGGTGCAGCAGCACCTCAGGAAGCTGAAGAAATTCTGCTTGTCACCAAAACAACTCACAAAGTTTTACAGATGCACAATCGAGAGCATCCTGTCGGGCTGTATCACCGTCTGGTATGGCAGCTGCTCCGCCCATAACCGTAAGGCTCACCAGAGGGTAGTGAGGTCTGCACAACGCATCACCGGGTGCAAACTACCTGCCCTCCAGGACACCTACAGCACCCGATGTCACAGGTAGGCCAAAAAGATCATCAAGGACAACAACCACCCGAGCCACTGCCTGTTCACCCCGCTAGAAGGCGAGGTCAGTAGAAGTGCATCAAAGCTGGGACAGAGAGACTGAAAAACTGCTTCTATCTCAAGGCCATCAGACTGTTAAATAGCCATCACTAACATTGAGGGGCTGCTGCCAACATACTGACTCAAATCTCTAGCCACTTTAATAATTAAGAATTGGATGCAACAAACTTGTCACTTATAAACAATGCCACTTTGTATAATGTTTACATACCCTACATTACTCATCTCATATGTATACCATCTACTGCATCTTGCCTATGCCGTTCGGCCATCGCTCATCCATATATTTATATGTACATATTCTTATTCACTCATTTACACTTGTGTGTATAAGGTAGTTGTTGTGAAATTGTTAGATTACTTGTTAGATATTACTGCTCGCTCAGAACTAGAAGCACAAGCATTTCACTACACTCGCATTAACATCTGCTAACCATGTGTATGTGACCAATTAAATGTGATTTGATTTAGCTCAGTGCTGCCCCCTCTTATTGAGTCACTCAAATTGAAGGCCGGCCCCGGGTACTGCAGGCTGCCATTAGCAACTAAATGATTCTTAGAACTTCTTCTATGATTTTTAAATAATCGGTTCAAGAACATACATCTGGTGTATTAGAAGCACTTATTGGTACCATGATTGTCTTCTAAACGTTTTATTTATTTACACAAAGATTGCCATCTTTCTATTCACTATAATGAGGGAACCTGTTTTCTGCTAACAATGCCTGCAGTACTCCGGTCGGCCTTCAACTTCCGTGCTTCAAATCAAATAAAATCACATTTTATTTGTCACGTGTCAAATACAACAGGTACCGTGAAATGCCTACTTACAAGCCCAACAATGCAGTTAAGAAAAATAAGAGTTAAGAAAATATTTACCAAAATAAAACAATGAAAGAGCAACAAAAAATAGCAAAAACAAGGTCATATAAAGGTGGGTACAGGTTAGTCGAGGTAATTGAGGTAATATGTACAGTACCTGTCAAAAGTTTGAACACACCTACTAATTCAAGGGTTTTTCTTTATTTTGTACTATTTCTACACTGTAGAATAATAGTGAAGACATCAAAACTATGAAGTAACACATATGGAATCATGTAGTAACCAAAAAAAGTGTTAAACAAATCAAAATAGATTTTAGATTCTTCAAAGTAGCCACCCTTTGCCTTGATAACAGCTTTGCACACTCTTGGCATTCTCTCAACCAGCTTCATGAGTTAGTCACCTGGAATGCATTTCAATTAACAGGTGTGCCTGGTATAGAGATCCTGGATGGCAGGAAGCTTAGCCCCAGGTTGGCCCCAGCTTGGCCCAAGTGATGTGCTTTGCCATACACACTACCCTCTGTAGCACCCTGTTGGTCGGAGGCCGAGCAGTTGCCATACCAGGCAGTGATGCAACCTGTCAAGATGCTCTTGATGGTGCAGCTGTAGGATCTGAGGATCTGAGAACTCATGCCAAAACTTTTCAGTCTCCTGAGGGGGAATAGGCATTATCGTGCCCTCTTTACGACTGTGTTGGTGTGATTGTTGGTGATGTAGACACCAAGGAACTTAAAGCTCTGTTCCACTACAGCCCTGTCGAGAATGGGGGCGTGCTCGGCCCTCCTCTTCCTGTAGTCCATGATCATCTCCTTTGTCTTGATCACGTTGAGGGAGAGGTTGTTGTCCTGACACCACACTGCCAGGTCTTTGACCACCTCCCTATAAGCTGTCTCATCATTGTCAGTGATCGACAAACTTAATGATGGTGTTGGAGTCGTGCTTGGCCACGCAGTCATGGATGAACAGAGAATACAGGAGGGGACTAAGCTCGCACCCCTGAGGGGCCCCCGTTTTGAGGATCAGCGTGGCAGGTGTGTTGTTGCTTACCCTTAGCACCTGGGGGTGGCCATTAGGAAGTCCAGGATCCAGTTGCAGAGGGAGGTGTTAAGTCCCAAGGTCCTTAGCTTAGTGATGAACTTTGAGGGCACTATGGTGTTGAACACTGAGATGTAGTCAATGAACAGCATTCTCATGTAGGTGATCATTTTGTCCAGGTGGGAAAGGGCAGTGTGGAGTGCAATTGAGATAGAGCCATCTGTGGATCTGTTGGGGCGGTATGCAAATGTGGAGTGGGTCTAGGGCTTCTGGGATGATGGTGTTGATGTGAGCCATAACCAGTCATTCAAAGCACTTCACGGCTACAGACATGAGCGCTATGAGCAGGTAGTCATTTAGGCAGGTTACCTTGTTCTTGGACACAGGGACAATGGTGGTCTGCTTAAAACATGTAGGTATTACAGACTCTGACAGGAACAGGTTGAAAATGTCAGTGAAGACACTTGCGAGTTGGTCAGCACATGCTCAGAGTATACGTCCTGGTAATCCATCTGGCCCACGGCCTTGTGAATGTTGCCCTGTTTAAAGATCTTACTCACATCGGCTATGGCGAGCGTGATCACACAGTCATCTTGAACAGTAGGTAGTCTCATGCATGCTTCAGTGTTGTTTGCCTCGAAGTGTGCATACAGAGGGGGCAGTCATTGTCCCCTGGGCTAGAGAGAACATGTCCAACACAGTATTTGCAATCGAGGGCACTGCTTTCATTTTTTAATATATTTTTTTATTTAAGAAACAAATGTTTTTAAATGTAGCTTACAGCACCTGGTATTCCCAGGTGGGACCCTGCAAAACTACCGAGATCAGATGAGATCAGGCATGCTCAGGGTGGTAGGACCACAAGCTTATTTTTTACCCCATTTTATCCCCAAATTACGACATTGGCTCATCGCTGCAAGTCCCCAATGGGCTCAGAAAAGGTGAAGGTCGAGTAATGCGTCCTCCAAATAATGACCCGCCTGGCCGCGCTACTTCTTATCACACTGCTCACTTAACCTGGAAGTCAGCCACACCAATGTGTCGGAGGAAACACTGTTCGAATGACCACCAAAGTCAGCTTGCAGGCACCCAGCCCTGCCACAAGGAGTCGTTAGAGCGTGATGAGCCAATGAAAGCTCACCTGTCCAAACCCTCCCCTACCACGGCTCCCAGTCACGGTTGGCTGTGACACAGCCTAGGATTGAACCCCAGGCTGCTGCGCCACTCAGGATCTTGTTTTCTGCTAACAATGCCTGCAGTAACCCAGTCTGCCTTTAACTTCCGTGCATCAATGAGAGGGGGCAGTCATTCTCCCCTGGGCTAGAGGGAACAACCCTGTATTTGTAATTGAGGGCACTGCCCTTCAAATAACAAGATCAACCCACTTCAGGACAAAAGCTATGTTTATAGATCTGTTGCAGTATTGTGACACGAGAACAGCGCATTAAAAACAAATCTCTTTTCCATCGAGTATCTCCACTAAATAGCCAATAATCCTCATATGTAGCCAAACAATGTTAGACAAGCTTGTAAATGTCACACTGTGCAGTGTTTATAGATATGTTGCAGTATTGTGACACAAGAACAGCTCATTAAAAACAAATCTCTTTTCCATCGAGTATCTCCACTAAATAGCCAATAATCCTCATCTGTAGCCAATCAACGTTAGACACGCTTGTAAATGTCACGCTGTGCAGAGGACCACAAATATTAAGAGTGCGCATTGCAGCGCTGCTACTGGCTATGACACGGAGAGACGTTAATCAATTGACCACTATAATATAACCATTCAACCAATTAGCTGCATGACAAATGTTTAATGCAGGGGTGTCAAACACAGGGGTGTTCAATCCTGCCCGCGGGTGGTTTAAATTAAACAATAGAATGAACATAGAAATTGGAGTTATATATCTGTCATTCTCATTGAAAGCAAGACGTCGTAGACCTGTTGTTCTATGTGTTCTATTTCTATGTTTAGATGGTACAATGATTCTCTACACAATGACTGCTTGTTTTGTCACATAAACTGAAATTAGACAAACTATTACATATTTAGCAACCAGGAAATGGCGGAGCGATTTCTGCATATTGCACCTTTAACCCATGGGGGGTGAACAAACTCAATATACTTTAAATTACAAAAACCAAATCGAAACTGTGTAGAAATGATAATAGGTCTACATGCAAACAGTTTCTTGACTGTGCCCAGCTCCCTAATAATCACCTAAATGAAAGCTAGACAGTCAGAGAGCATCGAAAATTCCAAAAACAATGGGAAAGGGGGATACTTAGTCAGTTATACAACGGAATGCCTTCAACTGAAATGTGTCTTCTGCATTAGAGAGGTGTGGGGGGCAGCCTTAATCAACATCCACATCTTCAGCGCCCAGGGAACAGTGGGTTAACTGCCTTGCTCGGGGGCAGAAGGACAGATTTTTACCTTTTCAACTAAGGGATTCAATCCAGCAACCTTTCAGTTACTGGCCTAACGCTCAAAGCACTAGGCTACCTGGATAGCTTTAGCTAATTTTGATGGCGAAAAAATATAAAACATTTCAGTGTGTCCCTTCAAACTTCGATTAAGACCGAATGCGGCTCTCTGCAAATTTAGCTTATTGGCTAATCTGACTTATTATAAAATGACAAGATCAATTGAGGTACCTATTAAGTTACATTTCCAGGTATCAATAATTATTTCAGACCATTATTTTTCAATAGATGGGTTAATGGTGCAATATGCAGAAAATGCTCCACCATTTCCTGGTTGATAAAATAAAGAAAAGTTTGCCTAATTTCAGTTTATGTGACAAAACAAGCAGTCATTGTGTAGGGAATCATCCAAACCACTGTGAAAAAAAATTCCATAACCAAAAATATAGTATTTTCAGCTGTTTGAAACTGGTGTACAAAACCGAAAGTAAAAGATGCAAAAATGAAACTGAAGAACAGGAAGCATAGAAATAGCACACATAGAACAACAGATCTACAGCTTCTTAGACTTCCTTTCGATGAGAATGACAGATCTATAACTCATATTTCTATGTACATTTGGTCAGGTCCCAAAAAAGTTACATATTGCAGCTTAAATACAATGTGTCTAAGAAAACAGCCACATTCACATGCACTCAGCAATGGCAATGTGAACTCCATATCCACATTATCCACATTACATATCCACATAAAAACTCCCAACACCTGCTCTGGTGACCGTATTTACAATGCTTATTGAAGCCCTGTGGCGCCACTGCAATTGGGGATCATATGTACAGCGCAGCAGTATTAGTTGGACAGGTGGTGTTACTTACGACAGTTTTCTTCATCGCTGTTATCAGAGCAGTCGTCGTCATCGTCACATCTCCAGAGAGTAGGTACACACCTTCCGTTCTTGCATTGAAACTGACCCGTTTCACAATCCGTATCCGTATGAGTCCCTGTATACCGAAGAAGATAAAGACGTAAAGATAAAGACGTAAATAAAACATTAAATCGTGTTCAATCTTTGATATTAATGTTGCATCGATCTACTGTTACAATAAAGGTTTAGAGAGTTCTGTTGATACAGTTGAAACATGGGTTAAATGTTGGATACGAAGTGATGGTTAATTGACCCTGATACAGTACATTGTTATTATGCTACAACACTGTATGGGGGGGAACAGAGTCTCTACGATGAGCAAAACATCAATTGACAACAGAAAGGGAAAGCAGGTTGAATTAAATTGGCACTTAAATGGGAATTATTTAAATCTCATCGTTTCAAATTGGAATGCAAAACTACAACTGTTAGACTAACAGCCATAATTTGTTTCTTTATTTTATTGTAGCCTAACTTAAGAATGTTTTGTTGTTGTTGTTGTGAATGTTGACAGCTGCCGTTCAACATAATGTAGCGTAGGCTACAACAGCCTTATAAACCAACTCAAATTATAATGCTGACTGAATAAAACATGTACAGTGAGCACCAGTGTATTGAATCAATTAGGAAATGTTGGAACAACACTGCAACCCCTTCCATTCCACGTATCCCTAGGTTTTTGTGAGTATGTGTATTGTGTCCCAAAGCTAGGTTACCTTCTCTTCCGTATGTCATTCAAGCACATGTTGGCTACCTCCCGCCTATTGTAATTTACCAGGCTCTCACGTCACCATAGACTGGGTTCATGTTGTGGAATAGGTAACCAACAGCAGAGCATAGGATGTGCTATAAAATAGTATTTAGTGCAGGTAAACTTATATCCACCTTTGTGATGACTATTGGTAATAGGAAGCGCATCTAGCGTATTCTACACGGGCTTCTTCAGTTCTGTCTGTAACCTCGCTTCCCCATTCGAAATGAAAAATATATCCCTCACCCATAATCAATGAGATTGAGAAAAATGCATTCTTACCTTGGGTGGAGTGGAGCTCCAATAGTAACACATGTAGGAGCATTAGCTTCCCGACTTCTGTCCACATCTTTAAAAGAAGAGGTGATTCGTAGTTATGTTCATAAAAAAATACTGAACGAAGCAAACCACCTCTTCCCTTCGCTATGCAACGCTCACTCGCTCTGCCTTGGCTTGGCTGATCGGCTCGAGACTCCCTGCCTCAGTAGCAATTTCAATCAATGACGTTTATGGGAGGGATTGAGCCTGCAGTAATGTAGTGAAACTGAGCACATGGAAACCATATCAGTCGATACAGCTGGCGAACTGACCTAGCATCTTCAAAGTACAGTATTAGGGTAGAAATCATTTCACTGAATATGTTCTCGATCTGTGTGTTTCCTAGAGATGATGTTTTCTTTTCCTATCCATCTATACTATTTGAGTAATAACCAGAATATTAGTTTTATTGAGCTGTGTGTGGCACTAGCCTACATTGATTATCTATCAGACAACTTGTGATCAATTCATATCAAACATATCTCAAACATGACCAAATATATACAGTTTTTGTTTAGATTTTTAGAATCAAGATACATCTTCCAACACTTCAATTGTGCAGATTGTATAATTTCTCTAAATGTCCATTTCTATCAAAACGTGGGTTGATGTTTCCCTAGACACTGATGTACAGTAGGGATCAGCTTGGGGCTTGACGTGACATGAATTGGAGCAGAAGGGCAAGCCAATAACTTACACACAATCTCTATGGGGAGTCAGTCAGTGGCAAATCAACTGGAAGAAACACAGTTTATTGAGCAATTGTGGACTGACACATTTACAGTAAAACAGTCATGAATACGTGACTCACAACAAGGGGACTGCAGCCCAACATTGTCAACAACCAGACACGGTCTTGTTTACACATTTTGACAGTCTATACCTGATGAGAATTGCCCTATAATATATGCATATTGGTTTATAATGTGTGATCAGCTAGGTTTCCATCCAATTAGTGCCAGATTTGAATGGGAATACTCTAAAATCAGCATAAAGAAAAGATGTTCATTTTTCCACCAGTAATGTGTTTCTACCAAATGGACGTGTTGCTGATACTGAATCAGTGCGTGATAACATAGTGCACACAAAATGTACTCTGTGGCGACACGTCATTCAGGGCAGGTGGGGCAACAACAACAAAAATATGTTGTTGTTGCCTGTTTTGCATGTTATTTGGCATTAATATGTGTCACATATCAGTTTGCAAATAACAAAGAGAGTTGCACAGTCTATGTATAAACACCCGGTCATTTATTGGGTAAATCACCAACGTTTCAGCATCACTGTGCCTTCTTCAGGGTAATGTCATGAATGCTTCAACCAGGTCATGTAGACAAACCACTGACAATAGTGAGGGGTGTGTCATAATTATTAAGTTAATTAGAATGAATTAAGTGAAACTGTTAAGAGAACAATAGTTTATACCATATTTACTATATTAGGCTATTTTTATCATATGGAAACATCATTAAATAGTGTAGTTAACATTAGCATCAACATGAGGACTCCTTGCTGTCCCCAGTCCACCTGGCCATGCTCCTGCTCCAGTTTCAACTGTTCTGCCTTACTATTATTCAACCATGCTGGTCATTTATGAACATTTGAACATCTTGGCCACGTTCTGTTATAATCTCCACCCGGCACAGCCAGAAGAGGACTGGCCACCCCACATATGCTCTCTCTAATTCTCTCTTTCTTTCTCTCTCTCTCGGAGGACCTGAGCCCTAGGACCGTGCCCCAGGACTACCTGACATGATGGCTCCTTGCTGTCCCCAGTCCACCTGACTGTGCTGCTGCTCCAGTTTCAACTGTTCTGCCTTATTATTATTCAACCATGCTGGTCATTTATGAACATTTGAACATCTTGGTCATGTTCTGTTATAATCTCTACCCGGCACAGCCAGAAGAGGACTGGCCACCCCACATAGCCCGGTTCCTCTCTAGGTTTCTTCCTAGGTTTTGGCCTTTCTAGGGAGTTTTTCCTAGCCACCGTGCTTTTACACCTGCATTGTTTGCTGTTTGGGGTTTTAGGCTGGGTTTCTGTACAGCACTTTGAGATATCAGCTGATGTACGAAGGGCTATATAAATAAATTTGATTTGATTTGATTATTGTTTTAATCAATATCACATACATATTCAATTGTTTCCTATTTCATAAACAAAATGTATTACATGTCATCTGTTGGTTCAACCATAATGCATAATACACATCATCAACAGGGGGAACATATTGGGTGTACAATTATAAGCTGTAGAAAGAATATATCCATTCATGACTTGTTTATAAAAGAGAGAATTGTTCAATAAGAAGAGCCTGAGATCAAAGTCAATATTCAGACCACTAGGGGTCAATGTTTTTAGACAGGATCTCCAGTAAGCCTCACTTTGTGGTAGTAGGATCTCGATGTTACCTCCTCTCCTTGGTAGAGCAACATGCTCAATGCCTGTGTATTTGTAGGGAGGAGATTGGATGGTTAGCTTCAACAAAGTGAGCTGCTACTGGATAGTCAATGTTCTTACACCTGATTGAGCTGTGGTGTTCAAATTCAGTAAGTTGTAAGATGCGATCATTGGATGGACAAGTCTCTCTGCTGTAGGAAGTGTTGCAGTGCCTGCAAGCCTCCAGTGTGTGGGATGGTAGTGTACAAGCTCTCCACATCAAAAGTGTCCAGCAGGGTGCCCTCTGGTATCCTTCCTATGCCCTCTATCAATGAAATCATGTGACTAGTGTCTTTGACATAAGACGGGAGATTCTCAACCATAGGTTTAATGTATTTTTAATTTAACCTTTATGTAACGGATGTGGTCTGGAGATAGAGAGGAGGACCAAGGTGCAGTGTGGTAAGGGTTCATGTCTTTTTAATAAACAAACTGAACACTGGAACAAAACAATAAACGATGTGAACAAAACGAAACAGTACCGTGTGGCCCAAACACTCACACAGAAACAAACACCCACAAACCAACAGTACCGTGTGGCCCAAACACTCACACAGAAACAAACACCCACAAACCAACAGTACCGTGTGGCCCAAACACTCACACAGAAACAAACACCCACAAACCAACAGTACCGTGTGGCCCAAACACTCACACAGAAACAAACACCCACAAACCAACAGTACCGTGTGGCCCAAACACTCACACGGAAACAAACACCCACAAACCAACAGTACCGTGTGGCCCAAACACTCACACGGAAACAAGCACCCACAAACCAACAGTACCGTGTGGCCCAAACACTCACACGGAAACAAGCACCCACAAACCAACAGTGAAACCCAGGCTACCTAAGTATGATTCTCAATCAGGGACAACAATTGACAGCTGCCTCTGATTGAGAACCATACTAGGCCGAACTCAAAAACAAACATAGACTGCCCATCCCAACTCATGCCCTGACCATACTAAAACAAAGACAACACCTAATATAACTATGCTGATCCACAAACAAAGAAATGTTGGGGATGTAACAGTCATTTGCTGCTACAATGGATCTACCTGTGGGAGGAGACAGTTGTTTGTGTAATTTAGCGACTGTATAAAAAGTTGGTATCTTAGGAAATCTCACACAAAGAAATTCACATAATTTTTCGGTGATTTGTCCTGATTCCAAACACCTTTCCACTGTAGATGGGATATTATGCTGGAATTCTAGGGTAGGGTTATCATTCAGTTTGCGATAGCCGTTAGATAGTTGTAGGCAACATTCATTCGCACAGTCACATTTGTTTTGTATACAAATTCCTCCTCCTTCGTCACGTTTTTATGATAATATAAGGATCTGACTGTAAGTCCTTAAGAGCCATTCTATCATCTCTACTCAGGTTATCATAGGATTTGTGTTTCTGTTTGTCTTTCAGTAGGTCACCTACATCATTTTCAACAATCCAGTTTCTATGTCTCATTGCATTTTGGAGGTGTTACGAATGAACCTCTTGCTCTAAATGTGGTTCTCTCAGAGTTCTCAGGTACCTCAGCTGGGTTGATGGCACCTCAGCTGGGTTCTCCTCCTTGACTCACGGTAGGACCTATGTATACATGTCACTGAGGATGACATTTCAAGGGGAGTCTTAACTTAATAATTATGACACACCCCTCACTATTGTCAGTGGTTTGTCTACATAACCTGGTTGAAGCATTCATGACATCACCCTGAAGAAGGCACAGTGATGCCGAAACGTTGGTGATTTACCCAATAAATGACTGGGTGTTTATACATAGACTGTGCAACTCTCTTTGTTATTTGCAAACTGATATGTGACACATATTAATGCCAAATAACATGCAAATCAGGCAACAACAACATATTTTTTTGTTGTTGCCCCACCTGCCCTGAATGACGTGTCGCCACAGAGTACATTTTGTGTGCACTATGTTATCACGCACTGATTCAGTATCAGCAACACGTCCATTTGGTAGAAACACATTACTGGTGGAAAAATGAACATCTTTTCTTTATGCTGATTTTAGAGTATTCCCATTCAAATCTGGCACTAATTGGATGGAAACCTAGCTGATCTGTTTCACCTGTCCTCGTGCTTGTCTCCACCCCCTCCAAGTGTCGCTTATCTTCCCCATTATCCCCTGGGTACTTATACCTGTGTTCTCTGTTTGTCTGTTGCCAGTTCGTCTTGTTTGTCAAGTCAACCGGCATTTTGTCTCATCTCCTTCTTTTCCCCAGTCGCTCTTTTTCTCGCCCTCCTGGTTTTGACCTCTGCCTGTCCTGACTCTGAGCCCGCCTGCCTGACCACTCTGCCTGCCCCTGACCCTGAGCCTGCCTGCCGTCCTGTACCTTTGCTCCTACTTTGGATTACCGACCTCTGCCTGACCTGACCCTGAGCCTGACTGCCGTCCTGTACTCTGGATTATCGACCCCTGCCTGCCTTGACCTGTCGTTTGCCTGCCCCTGTTGCTGTAATAAACATGGTTCCTTCTGCGTTTGGTTCTTACCTGAAACGTGATAATGACGGGTTTTTACACAGAGTGTGCGACTCTATTATTTTTTATAGTTTATTTGCAGTTAGTCAGCACCTCTACATAAGATAATTTTCTCTGGGTGTGCGTTAGCTCATGTTTTTTTATTAGACAGTTTGCAAACAATGTCACTCATGGGGACGCTACGTCACCACAAAATCTACAGGTAGAGCTCGAAAATTCTAGCCCCTTGGGTGCTGCCATAGAGTTACATTAGAAGTGCCCATCCAAGAAGGCTCAAGGTCATTGGCCATAGAGAAAATGACATTAAATAACGTTATCACGTTTGTCACTCATGGGGACACTACATCAACACAAACTCTTTTTTTTTTGCATTCTTCATCAAACCATTTGTCATTGTTGTTAATTTTCTTAGGTTTTCTGTTTGACATTTTTTAGATTTGATAGGGAAGCTGAGAGGTCAAATATACGTTTTAGATTTGATAGGGAAGCTGAGAGGTCAAATATACGTTTTAGATTTGATAGGGAAGCTGAGAGGTCAAATATACATTTTAGATTTGATAGGGAAGCTGAGAGGTCAAATATACATTTTAGATTTGATAGGGAAGCTGAGAGGTCAAATATACATTTTAGATTTGATAGGGAAGCTGAGAGGTCAAATGTACGGTTTAGATTTGATAGGGAAGCTGAGAGGTCAAATATACGTTTTAGGTTTTCTGCTGCCAAGTTTACATCTTCACTATTACAGTTAAACGTTTTGTCCATGAAGTTGTCTAAAAGGTATTGAATTTGTTGTTGCCTAATAGTTTTTTGGTAGGTTTCCACACTACTTTACTTCCATCTATAGCATTTGTTAATATTACTCAGTTCCTTTGGCTTTGATGCCTCATGATTGAGTATTGGTCTGTACAAGTAGACTGTGATTTTGCTGTGATCTGATAGGGGTCTCAGTGGACTGACTGTGAATACTCTGAGAGACTCTGAGTTGAGGTCAGTGATAAAGTAGTCGACAGTACTACTGCCAAGAGATGAGCTATAGGTGTACCTGTACCTACCGTAGGAGTCCCCTCAAAGCCTACCATTGACTCTGTACATACCCAGCGTGCGACAGAGCTGCAAGAGTTGTGACCCGTTTTTGTTGGTTATGTTGTCGTAGTTGTGCCTAGGGGGGCATATGGGGGAGGGAATGCTGTCGCCTGCAGGCAGGTGTTTGACCCGGTGTGCTGAGGGTGTCAGGTTCTTGTCCAGCTCTGTCATTTAGGTCGCCACAGACTAGTACATGTCCCTGGGCCTGGAAATGATTGATTTCCCCTTCCAGGATGGAGAAGCTGTCTTCATTAAAGTATGGTGATTCTAGTGGGGGTATATAGGTGGCACACAGGAAGGCATTACTCTCTGTTGAGATAATTTCCTTTTGAATTTCTAGCCAAACGTAAAATGTTACTGTTTTGATTAATTTAATAGAGTGAGTTAGGTCTGCTCTATATCAAATTAGCATACACCCTGAATCCCTTCCGTGTTTCACACCTGGTAGTTTGGTGGATGGGACTATCAGCTCTCTGTAACCTAGAGGGTAACCAGTGGGTTGCCTAAATGGGCTGTGGGCATGGTTGACTTGGGGGGGGGGTGTTGATTGGTCAGGGTGGGGATGTGGCCGTTAGTTCTCGGCGTGGTTCCTCTATGTGTAGGTCCCTGGGGGGGGGGGGGGGGGGGCGATGTCCTTCAGGGTCCGGGCGAAGGTGGACATGGCTGCCTTGTAGAGGTGGACCTGGTCATAGAGGCTGTTCCAGTCCAGGGTGGAGTGGTGGACCAGGTAGACATTTGGTTTTGAGGCACAGCCTCGGGAAATACTTGTGTTTACCCGCTGTATGGTAGCAGGGTGGAAGTCTTTTTGTAGTAGCAGGGTGGAAATTAGCACTTGTGCATTGGGGAAAGTAGAAGAAGCTTTTTTTAATCCTGCCCTTGAGTGCTGTGGCCACCCTTTCCTGTGATGTTCTCAAGTTGTTTGTGCCTGTGTGTATTATTATGTGGCTGGGTGACCCTAGTTGGTCCTCAGACAGAAGGTCTAGGGTGTGCTGGGTGTTTGGACACGAGAGTTTAGACACTGTATGTTTGGGAAAAAGTACATTTTCTTGTATATTTTCCCCATTTGAGTCCATAAGGAGTACAATCTTAGGCTTGTGTATGTCCACAGTGGGTGTGTGGGGGGTTCAGAGGATTATCAGAGTGGGTTATCAGAGTGGCCAACGGGGGGTGCTCAGAGGGGGTGGGATGCCCTGGGCTTGGTGTTCTTAAAATGTCTGTTCTGCTGTGATATCGAGGCTATGGTCAGGGTCTGGGGTGAACTGTTCTGCTGTGGTGGAGAGGCTTAGATCAGGGTCTGAGGTGGGCTGTTCTGCTCGCTTCTCTCCGGGGGTGGCCAGCTCTCTAATTGGTTGTTCGCTGTCACACGTCTTCATTCTCACCTTCTCCTCTAGTGCTCTGTTCTTCTCTTGCTCCTGCTCTTTCTCCTGTTGATGTCGTCTCACCACAGTCCAGAGTGCAGACATGTCTCTCTCCACCTCCAGCTCTCCGAGTCTGGTTGATGGGGTGTTGTTGAGCTGGACAATGTTTTGTGCTGACTGGAGTGTGTTCAGCTTCTGTTCCAGCTCCATCTGCCTTACCTCCAGCTGGGTGAATGTATCCTTCATTTCAATGAGGGAGTAGTACTCTGTGCTGGGAGGTTGACTTTCTGCTTTGGGTTGCTAGTCTGTGGGGTTGTATAATGAAGAGGTCTGGTCTGACACATTCAGGATATCTTTCTCAAGAGAGAGCTTATCCTGCTGAGCTATCTCTTGGATTATGTGAAAGTCCAGCTATCACTGTTTGTGGTTGCCCTGTACCATTACTGTTCCAGACTTGTACAGGTTGACGTTGGCTGTGTCACGCTGGCATGAAGGGATTGGGGGACAGGCGCAGGAATGCGTAATAGTTTTTAAAATATATTTTCCCCAAATTACAGCGTGCCATGTAAAGGCACAGGGACGAAGACCAAACAAACATGTATACAACACACAGGGTAGAAACCCAAACAAAAGAGTGAGGAGTATCTTGAATAAATAACACAAGCGCACAATGATTATCACACGGGACGAGACCCGTAATCATCTGCGCAATCCACAATGGCACGAAAACCAAAACACACATCACAGGTACTCACATGACCAACATACATAGTAACAATAATCGACAAGACAATGGTGAACTAAGGGCACACTTATACAAGTACTAATAACTGGGAATAGGGGCCAGGTGTGCATAGTGAAAGTTCTGGAGGGATCTGTGACAGGCTGAGAGTCCTCATTGTCTAATATCCTGGCTTCAAAAGCCCCCTCCTGTTGGTGGGGTAGGCTGTGAAACTCTTCTGCCATTGTAGGGCTCAATGGCTCTCACTTCACATCTCAGAGCTAATTGAAGTTACAGTCAGATACGTTCTGTCCTAGCATGCTTGGTAGCCTTAACTTAGCATTCAGTCCTTATAAAGTAGCTTGGCTTTACAAGTAGCTTCAGACTAAACATAACACCATCCAATCTGGAACTGAGTGAGTTTTCAGGTTTCTGCTGTGTGTTTGCCAGAGCATTTGCTGAATAGCTTGGAAATAATCATCTTTGTTAGTAGGAATCCTTCCAGGTAGTTTTGTTCAAAATCAGGTTGTAGGTTTAGAGTTTTGATTTGGAATGAAGGTTATGTTGTGGAGGTTAATATCCTGCGTAGGTCCTTACTGAAAATCCAAGTCTATCTAACTAAAAACATGCTGAACAATGTGGAAGCTCATCTGCTCATCTCTCTCTCTCTCTCTCTCTCTCTCTCTCTCTCTCTCTCTCTCCCTCTCTCTCTCAATTCAATTCAATTCAATTCAAGGGATTTATTGGCATGGGAAATATGTGTTAACATTGCCAAAGCAAGTGAGGTAGATAATATATAAAGTGAAATGAACAATACAAATTAACAGTAAACATTACACATACAGTAAAGACATTACAAATGTCATATTATATATATACAGTGTTTTAACAATGTACAAATGGTTAAGGTATACAAGGGGAAATAAATTAGCATAAATATGGGTTGTATTTACAATGGTGTTTGTTCTTCACTGGTTGCCCTTTTCTCGTGGCAACAGGTCACAAATCTTGCTGCTGTGATGGCACACTGTGGAATTTCATCCAGTAGATATGGGAGTTTATCAAAATTGGATTTGTTTTTGAATTCTTTGTGGATCTGTGTAATCTGAGGGAAATATGTGTCTCTAATATGGTCACACATTGGGCAGGAGGTTAGGAAGTGCAGCTCAGTTTCCACCTCATTTTGTGGGCAGTGAGCACATAGCCTGTCTTCTCTTGAGGGCCATGTCTGCCTATGGAGGCCTTTCTCAATAGCAAGGCTATGCTTACTGAGTCTGTACATAGTCAAAGCTTTCCTTAATTTTGGGTCAGTCACAGTGGTCAAGGCTATGCTTACTGAGTCTGTACATAGTCAAAGCTTTCCTTAATTTTGGGTCAGTCACAGTGGTCAGGTATTCTGCCGCTGTGTACTCTCTGTGTAGGGCCAAATAGCATTCTAGTTTGCTCTGTTTTTTTGTAAATTCTTTCCAATGTGTCAAGTAATTATCTTTTTGTTTTCTTATGATTTGGTTGGGTCTAATTGTGCTGATGTCCTGGGGCTCTGTAGGGTGTGTTTGTGTTTGTGAACAGAGGCCCAGGACCAGCTTGCTTAGGGGACTCTTGTCCAGGTTCATCTCTCTGTAGGTGATGGCTTTGTTATGGAACGTTTGGGAATCGCTTCCTTTTAGGTGGTTATAGAATTTAACGGCTCTTTTCTGGATTTTGATCATTAGTGGGTATCGGCCTAATTCTGCTCTGCATGCATTATTTGGTGTTCTACGTTGTACACAGAGGATATTTTTGCAGAATTCTGCGTGCAGAGTCTCAATTTGGTGTTTGTCCCATTTTGTGAAGTCTTGGTTGGTGAGCGGACCCCAGACCTCACAACCATAGAGGGCAATGGGCTCTATGACTGATTCAAGTATTTTTAGCCAAATCCTAATTGGTATGTTGAAATTTATGTTCCTTTTGATGGCATAGAATGCCCTTCTTGCCTTGTCTCTCAGATCGTTCACAGCTTTGTGGAAGTGACCTGTGGCGCTGATGTTTAGGACAAGGTATGTATAGTTTTTGTGTGCTCTAGGGCAACAGTGTCTAGATGGAATTTGTATTTGTGGTCCTGGTGACTGGACCTTTTTTGGAACACCATTATTTTGGTCTTACTGAGATTTACTGTCAGGGCCCAGGTCTGACAGAATCTGTGCATAAGATCTAGGTGCTGCTGTAGGCCCTCCTTGGTTGGTGACAGAAGCACCAGATCATCAGCAAACATCAGACATTTGACTTCGGATTCTAGTAGGGTGAGGCCGGGTGCTGCAGACTTCCTTCTCTCTCTCTCTCTCTCTCTCTCTCTCTCTCTCTCTCTCTCTCTCTCTCTCTCTCTCTCTCTCTCTCTCTCTCTCTCTCTCTCTCTCTCTCTCTCTCTCTCTCTCTCATTATGTTGTCTCAGTGTGCCCATGATCCCATTACCATGCTGCAAACATCTCATTCTGTATCTTTATCAGACAGTGATTGTGTCCCAAAAGGCAACCTATTCCCTATATAGGCACTACATTTGACCAGAGCCATATGGGGCCTGGTCTAAAGTAATGCACTAAATAGAGAATAGGGTGCCATTTGGGATGTAGACAGTGATCTGTGTCTGTCACTCATCCCATCCGACATGGTTCTGTTTCAGCACATGGTCTGCTCAGTAGCTCTATAGCTTTGTGTTATGCAGAAAGGAACAAGGCTGACTGCTAGAGGCCTATAGCACAGAGGGATGGAAACAGCACAAGCTAAACCCATGTATATTTTGAGCTAAACGAGTCCAAAACAATAAATAAGAAGAAAACAGGCATTTTATTATTTAGCATTTGGATGTCCAGTATTTGTTACACATTCATACTGTATTCCCAAGGCAGAACTTTATTAAGCCTGTTCAAGTTATCTGGTTAAATCATTGTTGGATTATAGGGCGCAACACCAGTAATGGTATCAGCGATCAGTGTTGTACCCATTAAATGCCCTCTGTTGTGTTGGTACAAAGGGCATCTCATATTGTTGTGTATTTACAGCATAATCTCCCCAGCAACCACATGATGATATTCAGAAAAAGCAGGCTTTGTTAAATACATTGTTAAATCTGTTTACACCACCCAAACAAACCTGAAACTATCACAGCAACGGACACATTTACATTTAATTCCAGCAATCGTTTATGACGACAAATTCCAGCAATAGTTATGCGTTTAAAAGCAATTTCCCCTGCCTAAACTTTATGAAGTAAAAAATATATTAAAAAATATCACCAATTCCTCCGACACATTGGTGCGCCTGGCTTCCGGGTTAAGAAGGCGGGTATTGAGAAACGAGGTTTGGCGGGTCATGTTTCTAAGGATGCATAACTCAACCTTCGCCTCCGGAGCCCATTGGGGAGTTGCAGCGATGAGACAAGATAAGGGGGTAAAATAAACAAATAAAAATCACCAAACATATTTATAGTGTAGTGTTATTCTCCCTTGTTCTCCCTTGTTCTTCCCCCTCTCTCAAGCATCTGAGCCAATTTCACACAAAGCCTCTGTGCTGTTTAAATTTAATAGAGAATGTATCCTATTGTCTCTCTGCCAAATGATGGTGGTTTGATGGTGTTTCTTTCCTCCCTCTCCTTTTCTCTACTCTGTCTAATATCAGTATTCCACAGACATCACATGCATGGCCTGCTGGACTGAAGTAGCATCTGGTTAAAGAGGAGAGTGGCATTTCTTATTCAGATTGGCCTCTCTGGCAGAGGGAGATACTGTAGAGTCAAGCAGAGGAGGAGGAGGAGGAGGAGAGGAGGAGGGAGATAGAGGGAGGAGGGGGAGAGAGATAGGAGGGGAGAGGGAGGAGAGGAGTGGAGAAAGGGAGGAGAGGAAAGAGAAAGGAGGGGAGAGGGAGGAGGGGAGGTTAGAGGTGAGTGGCAGTTGCAATGAAATAGCCTGGCAGCCTACGCCATTCTGACCTACTGTGCTCAATCTTAGCCCCCCTGAGAGATAGAGAGAGAAAGTGAGAGACAAAGAAAGAGAGAGAAAGTGAGAGAAAGAAAGAAAGAGAGAGAAAGTGAGAGAGAAAGAGAGAAAGATAGAGAAAGAGAAAGTGTGTGTCTGTGTACAGTATGCACGTGCAACTATGGTGTGTGTGCTCTTGCATGTTTGTGTGTGAGTGGTCAGCTCATTAGTCATGAAAAGACATGCTCCCATACAGTCATCGAGGTACCATGCAAGGGGAGACAACAGATTTATAAACTATCTAATAAACTAACCAATAAAAACTGTTTATAAATCATTTATAAAAGGCTCTGGTCTTCCTCATGTTAAATATGTGCTGAGTCTCACCTCCAGAACAACACTTAACATTCTCCCCGGTCTTACCAGCGCTCCCAATCAACATAATAATGTGGAATGATAATCTACTCGTCTAAATGCAAATCATAAAAGGAGTCTCAGTCTCTGATGACTTCCTCAACATACTGTGTCTAATTTTCCTGTACACAAACCAACGTACCCATCTGAATTCATGAGCCTCTGTGCATTTCGCAATTCACACAACAACAGGGCCCAACAACAAAAAGTATCTTAGAGTAGGAGTGCTGTTCTAGGATCTGTCCATATAAACTTATTCATGATGATCTAAAAGGCTAAACTGATCCTCGATCAGCATTCCTACTCTGAGACTCTTTGTGAATATTCTCCAATGTCTCCAACAGGGGCATTAGGACATACTCTCCTTCCAGACTCATATCAAACATCTCCAATCTAAAATCAAATCTAGAGTCGGCTTTCTATTCCGCAACAAAGCCTCCTTCACTCACGCTGCCAAACTTACCCTAGTAAAAGTGAATATCCTACCGATCCTCGACTTTGGTGATGTCATCTACAAAATAGCTTCCAATACTCTACTCAGCAAACTGGATGCAGTTTATCACAGTGCCATCCGTTTTGTTACTAAAGCACCTTATACCACCCACCACTGCGACCTGTATGCTCCAGTCGGCTGGCCCTCGCTACATATTCGTCGCCAGACCCACTGGCTCCAGGTCATCTACAAGTCCATGCTAGGTAAAGCTCCACCTTATCTCAGTTCACTGGTCACGATGGCAACACCCACCCATAGCACGCGCTTCAGCAGGTGTATCTCACTGATCATCCCTAAAGCCAACACCTCATTTGGCCGCCTTTCGTTCCAGTTCACTGCTGCCTGTGATTGGAACGAATTGCAAAAATCGCTGAAGTTGGAGACTTTTATCTCCCTCACCAACTTCAAACATCTGCTATCTGAGCAGCTAACCAATCGCTGCAGCTGTACATAGTCTATCGGTAAATAGCATACCCATTTTCACCTACCTCATCCCCATACTGTTTATATTTATTTACTTTTATGCTCTTTTGCACACCAATATCTCTACCTGTACATGACCATCTGATCATTTATCACGCCAGTGTTAATTTGCAAAATTGTAATTATTCGCCTACCTCCTCATGCCTTTTGCACACAATGTATATAGACTCTTTTTTTCTACTGTGTTATTGACTTGTTAATTGTTTACTCCATGTGTAACTCTGTGTTGACTGTTCACACTGCTATGCTTTATCTTGGCCAGGTCGCAGTTGCAAATGAGAACTTGTTCTCAACTAGCCTACCTGGTTAAATAAAGGTGAAATAAATAATTAATAAAGAAAAAATAAAGAAAATATATATATATATATTTACTGTACTGATGTAGGATCTATTTAGAGAGCAGCAACCATGAACGTACAAGCTAAATTAATGTACTGTAGGTTGGATGTGTGCTAAGATAGAGTTGATACCAATCAGGATAGTGAAGTGGAATTAAGATCAGGATGAATTTAAGTATCTGATTCAGGGTAATCTCTCTGTCCAATGGGTAAGCAGAAGAACCCAAGGAGGGAGGAAAAGGAAACAACAGCGTACGCCATTGATGCTGTTGTTATTGTTGTCATGGATACAACATATCAATTCAATTCAATTCAATTCAAGGGCTTTATTGGCATGGGAAACATGTGTTAACATTGCCAAAGCAAGTGAGGTAGACAACATACAAAGTGAATATATAAAGTGAAAAACAACTCAAATGAACAGTAAACATTACACATACAACAGTTTAAAAACAGTAAACATTACACATACAGAAGTTTAAAAACAGTAAAGACATTACACATACAGAAGTTTCAAAACAGTAAACATTACACATACAGAAGTTTAAAAACAGTAAAGACATTACACATACAGAAGTTTCAAAACAATAAACATTACACATACAGAAGTTTAAAAACAGTAAAGACATTACACATACAGAAGTTTCAAAACAGTAAACATTACACATACAGAAGTTTAAAAACAATAAACATTACACATACAGAAGTTTAAAAACAGTAAACATTACACATACAGAAGTTTCAAAACAGTAAACATTACACATACAGAAGTTTCAAAACAGTAAACATTACACATACAGAAGTTTAAAAACAATAAACATTACACATACAGAAGTTTAAAAACAGTAAACATTACACATACAGAAGTTTCAAAACAGTAAACATTACACATACAGAAGTTTCAAAACAGTAAACATTACACATACAGAAGTTTCAAAACAGTAAACATTACACATACAGAAGTTTCAAAACAGTAAACATTACACATACAGAAGTTTCAAAACAGTAAACATTACACATACAGAAGTTTCAAAACAGTAAACATTACACATACAGAAGTTTCAAAACAGTAAACATTACACATACAGAAGTTTCAAAACAGTAAACATTACACATACAGAAGTTTCAAAACAGTAAACATTACACATACAGAAGTTTCAAAACAGTAAACATTACACATACAGAAGTTTCAAAACAGTAAACATTACACATACAGAAGTTTCAAAACAGTAAACATTACACATACAGAAGTTTCAAAACAGTAAACATTACACATACAGAAGTTTCAAAACAGTAAACATTACACATACAGAAGTTTCAAAACAGTAAACATTACACATACAGAAGTTTCAAAACAGTAAACATTACACATACAGAAGTTTCAAAACAGTAAACATTACACATACAGAAGTTTCAAAACAGTAAACATTACACATACAGAAGTTTCAAAACAGTAAACATTACACATACAGAAGTTTCAAAACAGTAAACATTACACATACAGAAGTTTCAAAACAGTAAACATTACACATATCTCTGGAAACCCTTCGCAGGTGTATTAGTCTCTCCCACAGCTGCTGCAATGATTCAAATCCATGACAGAATCACCTTGAGGAGAGCTGCCTTGAGAATTAGGAACTCAACCATTACAATACTGCCGTCTGTATACCACTGTGTTAGAGAAGCATTACCACAGCATGAGACATGAGACATGAGAAACCAGGCCGCCACAACAGAATTACAGACACACCTATAGACAGACCTATAGAAAGACCTGTAGACATACCAGCCAGACCTGCAGACAGACTTGTTGTAGACAGACCTGTAGACAGAACTATAGACAGAACTATAGACAGACTTGTAGACAGACCTGTAGACAGAACTATAGACAGACTTGTAGACAGACCTGTAGACAGAACTATAGACAGAACTATAGACAGACTTGTAGACAGACCTATAGACATACATACTGTATAGACAGACATGTAGACAGACCTGTAGACAGAACTATAGACAGACCTATAGACAGACATACTGTATAGACAGACCTGTAGACAGACCTGTAGACAGAGCTATAGACAGACCTATAGAAAGACATACTGTATAGACAGACCTGTAGACAGACCTGTAGACAGAACTATAGACAGACCTATAGAAAGACATACTGTGTAGACAGACCTGTAGACAGAACTATAGACAGACTTGTTGACAGACCTGTAGACAGAACTATAGACAGACCTATAGAAAGACATACTGTATAGACAGACCTGTAGACAGACCTGTAGACAGAACTATAGACAGACTTGTAAACAGACCTATTTATGGGTTGCATCTCTGTCACTTGGTTGCATCGTTGCCATTTTTATCAACCTTCTACAGATGCCGCAGCCAGGGCCGAATTAATGCGGGGGCTAAAGCCCCTGAGTCCAGGCCCGTGAGGGGCCAAAGAGGCGGAAAAAAAGTGAAAAACAAGAATGAAATTTATACTGTATATGTAGTATACATATATATATATTTTTTTTTACTGCAACCACCAACCACAGGAGGACTCAGGAACCTGCTCTCACTGAGTGTACAGTGGGAAATATTCACCCCCTTGGCAGTTTTCCTATTTTGTTGCCTTGCAACTTAGTAATTCAAATAGATTTTTGGGAGGTTTGTATCATTTGATTTACACAACATGCCTACCACTTTGAAGATGCAAAATATGTTTTATTGTGAAACAAACAAGAAACAAGATGAAGAAACAAGATAAAATTACTGAAAACGTTTATTTTTGTTGTTGTTGAATTTTACACCCTTTTTCTCCCCAATTTCATGGTATCCAATTGTTAGTAGCTACTCTCTTGTCTCATTGCTACAACTCCCATACGGGCTCGGGAGAGACGAAGGTTGAAAGTCATACGTACTCCGATACACAACCCACATAACACAGCGCGCATCCAACCCGGAAGCCAGCCACACCAATGTGTCGGAGGAAACACTGTGCACATGGCAACCTTGGTTAGCATGCACTGCACCCGGCCCGCCACAGGAGTCGCTGGCGCGCGATGAGACAAGGATATCCCTACCGGCCAAACCCTCCCTAACCCAGACAACGCTATGCCAATTGTGCACGGACCTCCCGGTTGCGTCCAGAGTCTCTGGTGGCACAGCTGGCGCTGCAGTACAGCGCCCTTAACCACTGCGCAACCCGGAAGGCCATTACTGAAAACTTGAGCGTGCGTAACTATTCAAATCAAATCAAATTTATTTATATAGCCCTTCGTACATCCGCTGATATCTCAAAGTGCTGTACAGAAACCCAGCCTAAAACCCCAAACAGCAAACAATGCAGGTGTAAATGCACGGTGGCTAGGAAAAACTCCCTAGAAAGGCCAAAACCTAGGAAGAAACCTAGAGAGGAACCAGGCTATGTGGGGTGGCCAGTCCTCTTCTGGCTGTGCCAGGTAGAGATTATAACAGAACATGACCAAGATGTTCAAATGTTCATAAATGACCAGCATGGTTGAATAATAATAAGGCAGAACAGTTGAAACTGGAGCAGCAGCACAGTCAGGTGGACTGGGGACAGCAAGGAGCCATCATGTCAGGTAGTCCTGGGGCACGGTCCTAGGGCTCAGGTCCTCCTAGAGAGAGTGAAAGAAAGAGAGAATTAGAGAGAGCATATGTGGGGTGGCCAGTCCTCTTCTGGCTGTGCCGGGTGGAGATTATAACAGAACGTGGCCAAGATGTTCAAATGTTCATAAATGACCAGCATGGTTGAATAATAGTAAGGCAGAACAGTTGAAACTGGAGCAGCAGCATGGCCAGGTGGACTGGGGACAGCAAAAAGTCATCATGTCAGGTAGTCCTGGGACATGGTCCTAGGGCCCAGGCCAGTTGAAACTGGAGCAGCAGCAGGGCCAGGTGGACTGGGGACAGCAAGGAGTCATCATGTCAGGTAGTCCTGGGGCATGGTCCTAGGGCTCAGGTCCTCCGAGAGAGAGAAAGAAAGAGAGAAGGTGAGAATTAGAGAACGCACACTTAGATTCACACAGGACACCGAATAGGACAGGAGAAGTACTCCAGATATAACAAACTGACCCTAGCCCCCCGACACATAAACTACTGCAGCATAAATACTGGAGGCTGAGACAGGAGGGGTCAGGAGACACTGTGGCCCCATCCGAGAACACCCCCGGACAGGGCCAAACAGGAAGGATATAACCCCACCCACTTTGCCAAAGCACAGCCCCCACACCACTAGAGGGATATCTTCAACCACCAACTTACCATCCTGAGACAAGGCCGAGTATAGCCCACAAAGATCTCCGCCACGGCACAACCCAAGGGGGGGGCGCCAACCCAGACAGGCTGACCACAACAGTGAAGCAACCCACCCAGTTGACGCACCCCCCCCAGGGACGGCATGAGAGAGCCCCAGCAAGCCAGTGACAAAGCCCCCGTAACAGGGTTAGAGGCAGAGAATCCCAGTGGAAAGAGGGGAACCGGCCAGGCAGAGACAGCAAGGGCGGTTCGTTGCTCCAGAGCCTTTCCGTTCACCTTCCCACTCCTGGGCCAGACTACACTCAATCATATGACCCACTGAAGAGATGAGTCTTCAGTAAAGACTTAAAGGTTGAGACCGAGTTTGCGTCTCTGACATGGGTAGGCAGACCGTTCCATAAAAATGGAGCTCTATAGGAGAAAGCCCTGCCTCCAGCTGTTTGCTTAGAAATTCTAGGGACAATTAGGAGGCCTGCGTCTTGTGACCGTAGCGTACGTGTAGGTATGTACGGCAGGACCAAATCAGAGAGGTAGGTAGGAGCAAGCCCATGTAATGCTTTGTAGGTTAGCAGTAAAACCTTGAAATCAGCCCTTGCTTTGACAGGAAGCCAGTGTAGAGAGGCTAGCACTGGAGTAATATGATCAAATTTTTTGGTTCTAGTCAGGATTCTAGCAGCCGTATTTAGCACTAACTGAAGTTTATTTAGTGCTTTATCCGGGTAGCCGGAAAATAGTAGTCTAACCTAGAAGTGACAAAAGCATGGATTAATTTTTCTGCATCATTTTTGGACAGAAAGTTTCTGATTTTTGCAATGTTACGTAGATGGAAAAAAGCTGTCCTCGAAATGGTCTTGATATGTTCTTCAAAAGAGAGATCAGGGTCCAGAGTAACGCCGAGGTCCTTCACAGTTTTATTTGAGACGACTGTACAACCATTAAGATTAATTGTCAGATTCAACAGAAGATCTCTTTGTTTCTTGGGACCTAGAACAAGCATCTCTGTTTTGTCCGAGTTTAATAGTAGAAAGTTTGCAGCCATCCACTTCCTTATGTCTGAAACACATGCTTCTAGCGAGGGCAATTTTGGGGCTTCACCATGTTTCATTGAAATGTACAGCTGTGTGTCATCCGCATAGCAGTGAAAGTTTACATTATGTTTTCAAATAACATCCCCAAGAGGTAAAATATATAGTGAAAACAATAGTGGTCCTAAAACAGAACCTTGAGGAACACCGAAATTTACAGTTGATTTGTCAGAGGACAAACCATTCACAGAGACAAACTGATATCTTTCCGACAGATAAGATCTAAACCAGGCCAGAACATGTCCGTGTAGACCAATTTGGGTTTCCAATCTCTCCAAAAGAATGTGGTGATCGATGGTATCAAAAGCAGCACTAAGGTCTAGGAGCACGAGGACAGATGCAGAGCCTCCGATGCCATTAAAATGTCATTTACCACCTTCACAAGTCCCGTCTCAGTGCTATGATGGGGTCTAAAACCAGACTGAAGCATTTCGTATACATTGTTTGTCTTCAGGAAGGCAGTGAGTTGCTGCGCAACAGCCTTCTCTAAACTTTTTGAGAGGAATGGAAGATTCGATATAGGCCGATAGTTTTTTATATTTTCTTGGTCAAGGTTTGGCTTTTTCAAGAGAGGCTTTATTACTGCCACTTTTAGTGAGTTTGGTACACATCCAGTGGATAGAGAGCCGTTTATTATGTTCAACATAGGAGGGCCAAGCACAGGAAGCAGCTCTTTCAGTAGTTTAGTTGGAATAGGGTCCAGTATACTGCTTGAAGGTTTAGAGGCCATGATTATTTTCATCATTGTGTCAAGAGATATAGTACTAAAACACTTGAGCGTCTCTCTTGATCCTAGGTCCTGGCAGAGTTGTGCAGACTCAGGACAACTGAGGTTTGGAGGAATACGCAGGTTTAAAGAGGAGTCCGTAATTTGCTTTCTAATAATCATAATCTTTTCCTCAAAGAAGTTCATGAATTTATCACTGCTAAAGTGAAAGTCATCCTCTCTTGGGGAATGCTGCTTTTTAGTTAGCTTTGCCACAGTATCAAAAAGGAATTTCGTATTGTTCTTATTTTCCTCAATTAAGTTAGAAAAATAGGATGATCGAGCAGCAGTAAGGGCTCTTCGGTACTGCACGGTACCGTCCTTCCAAGCTAGTCGGAAGACTTCCAGTTTGGTGTGGCGCCATTTCCGTTCCAATTTTCTGTAAGCTTGCTTCAGAGCTCGGGTATTTTCTGTGTACCAGGGAGCTAGTTTCTTATGAGACATTTTTTTAGTTTTTAGGGGTGCAACTGCATCTAGGGTATTGCGCAAGGTTAAATTGAGATCCTCAGTTAGGTGGTTAACGGATTTTTGTCCTCTGGCGTCCTTGGGTAGGCAGAGGGAGTCTGGAAGGGCATCAAGGAATCTTTGTGTTGTCTGTGAATTTATAGCACGACTTTTGATGTTCCTTGGTTGGGGTCTGAGCAGATTATTTGTTGCAATTGCAAACGTAATAAAATGGTGGTCCAATAGTCCAGGATTGAGGAAAAACATTAAGATCCACAACATTTATTCCATGGGACAAAACTAGGTCCAGCGTATGACTGTGACAGTGAGTGGGTCCAGAGACATGTTGGACAAAACCCACTGAGTCGATGATGGCTCCGAAAGCCTTTTGGAGTGGGTCTGTGGACTTTTCCATGTGAATATTAAAGTCACCAAAGATTAGAATATTATCTGCAATGACTACAAGGTCCGATAGGAATTCAGGGAACTCAGTGAGAAACGCTGTATATGGCCCAGGAGGCCTGTAAACAGTAGCTATAAAAAGTGATTGAGTAGGCTGCATAGATTTCATGACTAGAAGCTCAAAAGACGAAAACGTCATTTTTTTTTTGTAAATTGAAATTTGCTATCATAAATGTTAGCAACACCTCCGCCTTTGCAGGATGCACGGGGGATATGGTCACTAGTGTAGCCAGGAGGTGAGGCCTCATTTAACACAGTAAATTCATCAGGCTTAAGCCATGTTTCAGTCAGGCCAATCACATCAAGATTATGATCAGTGATTAGTTCATTGACTATAATTGCCTTTGAAGTAAGGGATCTAACATTAAGTTGCCCTATTTTGAGATGTGAGGTATCATGATCTCTTTCAGTAATGACAGGAATGGAGGTGGCCTTTATCCTAGTGAGATTGCTAAGGCGAACACCGCCATGTTTAGTTTTGCCCAACCTAGGTCGAGGCACAGACACAGTCTCAATGGGGATAGCTGAGCTGACTACACTGACTATGCTAGTGGCAGACTCCACTATGCTGGCAGGCTGGCTAATAGCCTGCTGCCTGGCCTGCACCCTATTTCATTGTGGAGCTAGAGGAGTTAGAGCCCTGTCTATGTTGGTAGATAAGATGAGAGCACCCCTCCAGCTAGGATGGAGTCCGTCACTCCTCAGCAGGTCAGGCTTGGTCCTGTTTGTGGGTGAGTCCCAGAAAGAGGGCCAATTATCTACAAATTCTATCTTTTGGGAGGGGCAGAAAACAGTTTTCAACCAGCGATTGAGTTGTGAGACTCTGCTGTAGAGCTCATCACTCCCCCTAACTGGGAGGGGGCCAGAGACAATTACTCGATGCCGACACATCTTTCTAGCTGATATGCACGCAGAAGCTATGTTGCGCTTGGTGATCTCTGACTGTTTCATCCTAACAACGTTGGTGCCGACGTGGATAACACTATCTCTATACTCTCTACACTCGCCAGTTTTAGCTTTAGCCAGCACCATCTATTCACTCCCCCAAAGTCTCCCCCAAAAACTATTCACTCCCCCAAAGTCAATACTTTGTAGAGCCAACTTTTGCAGAAATTACAGCTGCAAGTCTATTGTGGTATGTCTCTATAAATTTGGCACATCTAGCCACTGGAATTTTTGCCCATTCTTCAAGGCAAAACTTCTCCAGCTTCTTCAAGTTGGTATACAGAAATCAGAAATCTTTAAGTCATAACACAGATTCTCAATTGGATTGAGGTCTGGGCTTTGACTAGGCCATTCCAAGACATTTAAATGTTTCCCCTTAAACTGCTCGAGTGTTGCCTTAGCAGTATGCTTAGGGTCATTGTCCTGCTGGAAGGTGAACCTCTGCCCCAGTCTCAAATCTCTGGAAGACTGAAACAGGTTTCCCTCAAGAATTTCCCTCTAGTTAGCGCCATCCATCATCCCTTCAATCCTGATTCAGTTTCCCAGTCCCTGCGGATGAAAACCATCCCCACAGCATGATGTTGCCACCACCATGCTTCACTGTGGTGATGGTGTTCTCGGGGTGATGAGAGGTGTTGGGTTTGCACCAGACATAGCGTTTTCCTTGTTGACCATCAGACCAGAGTACCTTCTTCCATATGTTTGGGGAGTATCCCACATACCTTTTGGCGACCACCAAAAGTGTTACCTTGTTTTTTTCTTTAAGCAATATCTCTTTCTGGCCATTCTCCGTAAAGCCCAGCTCTGTGGAGTGTACGGCTTTTTGTGGTCCTATGGACAGATACTCCAATCTCCGCTGTGGAGTTTTGCAGCTCCTTCAAGGTTATCTTTGTTGCCTCTCTGATTAATGCCCTCCTTGCCTGGTCCGTGAGTTCTGGTGGGCAGCCCTCTCTTGGCAGGTTTATTGTGGTGCCATATTCTTAAAAAAATTTAATAATGGATTTAATGGTGCTCTGTGGGATGTTCAAGGTTTAGGATGTTTTTTCTAGCCCAACCCTGATCTGTACTTCTCCACAACTTTGTCCCTGACCTGTTTGGAGAGCTCCTTGGTCTTCATGGTGCCGCTTGCTTCACATGCTTCACATGTCTTTCCCAACGTTGATATGGCCTTGTGAATATTCTTTACCTTTTACTAGTGCACCACGGGAATGGTCCTTTTCAAAGCTGCCGCTTGTTAAAAACAGACTGAGCTAAACGACGGGACAGGAAAAACTGAACCATGTGAATCTTATGGCTCTTGAGAATGAAGTACTCGTGGCACTTGATTTTAAGGAAGAGATCACTTTAAGGTAAGCCATGATGACACTATAAAAAGTGAATGCACTGCTTAATGTCATGTTTGTCATTTATTATCTTGTCTTGTCCCTGTGCTTCCCATTCTATTCGTTTCCCTCTGCTGGTCTTATTTGGTTCTTTCCCTCCTTCTAGCCCTCTCTCTCCCCCTCCCTCTCTCACTCTCTCGCTCTCTCTTCTCTCTATCGTTCCGTTCCTGCTCCCAGCTGTTCCTATTCCCCTAATCATCATTTAGTCTTCCCACACCTGTTCCCGATCCTTTCCCCTGATTAGAGTCCCTATTTATTCCTTTGTGTTCCGTTCCTGTGCGGTCGGTTCCTTGTATTGTATTCACCATGCTGTGATTGCGTTTCGCCCTGTCCT
The DNA here is from genome assembly GCF_021184085.1 of Oncorhynchus gorbuscha. Taxonomy (NCBI): domain Eukaryota; kingdom Metazoa; phylum Chordata; class Actinopteri; order Salmoniformes; family Salmonidae; genus Oncorhynchus; species Oncorhynchus gorbuscha. Next base: position 13,990,021 of record NC_060187.1, on the reverse strand, counting down.
GTCGTGTTTTTGCCGTGATTGTGTATCACCCTGTCCTGTCGTGTTTTGTGCCTTCATCAGATGCTGCGTGTGAGCAGGTGTCTCAGTCGACTACGGCCTGCGCCTACCCGAAGCGACCTGCAGTCTGTGGCCGCTTCTCCAGTTGTTTTCCCCTCTAACCCAACACATACTCTAGAGAGAGAGCTCGAGTTGCTTACGTCATTTCACTCCTTACTGGCCGGGCTCGAGAATGGGGCACAGCTATCTGGGAGGCAAGGGCTGATTGCTCTAACAAATTCCAGAACTTTAAAGAGGAGATGATTCGGGTTTTTGACCGTTCAGTTTTTGGTGGGGAGGCTTCTAGGGCCCTGGCTTCCTTATGCCAAGGTGAACGGTCCATAACGGATTATTCCATTGAGTTTCGCACTCTTGCTGCCTCTAGTGAGTGGAACGAGCCGGCGCTGCTCGCTCGTTTTCTGGAGGGACTCACGCAGTGGTTAAGGATGAGATTCTCTCCCGGGAGGTTCCTTCAGATGTGGACTCTTTGATTGCTCTCGCCATCCGCATAGAACGACGGGTAGATCTTCGTCACCGGGCTCGTGGAAGAGAGCTCGCATCAACGGTGTTTCCCTGCTCCGCATCGCAACCATCTCCCTCCTCTGGCTTTGAGACTGAGCCCATGCAGCTGGGAGGGATTCGCATCTCGACTAAGGAGAGGGAACGGAGGATCACCAACCGCCTGTGCCTCTATTGCGGAGTTGCTGGACATTTTGTTAATTCATGTCCAGTAAGAGGCCAGAGCCCATCAGTAAGCGGAGGGCTACTGGTGAGCGCTACTACTCAGGTTCCTTCATCTAGATCTTGTACTACTATGTCGGTCCATCTACGCTGGACCGGTTCGGGTGCTACATGCAGTGCCTTGATTGACTCTGGGGCTGAGGGTTGTTTCATGGACGAAGCATGGGTTCGGAAACATAACATTCCTTTCAGACCGTTAGACAAGCCTACGCCCATGTTTGCCTTAGATGGTAGTCATCTTCCCAGTATCAAATTTGAGACACTACCTTTAACTCTCACAGTATCTGGTAACCACAGTGAGACTATTTCTTTTTTGATTTTCCGTTCACCGTTTACACCTGTTGTTTTGGGTCATCCCTGGCTAGTATGTCATAATCCTTCTATTAATTGGTCTAGTAATTCTATCCTATCCTGGAACGTTTCTTGTCATGTGAAGTGTTTAATGTCTGCCATCCCTCCCGTTTCTTCTCTCCCTACTTCTCAGGAGGAACCTGGCGATTTGACAGGAGTGCCGGAGGAATATCATGATCTGCGCACGGTCTTCAGTCGGTCCCGAGCCAACTCCCTTCCTCCTCACCGGTCGTATGATTGTAGTATTGATCTCCTTCCAGGGACCACGCCTCCTCGAGGTAGACTATACTCTCTGTCGGCTCCCGAACGTAAGGCTCTCGAGGATTATTTGTCTGTGTCTCTTGACGCCGGTACCATAGTGCCTTCTTCTTCTCCGGCCGGGGCGGGGTTCTTTTTGTTAAGAAGAAGGACGGTACTCTGCGCCCCTGCGTGGATTATCGAGGGCTGAATGACATAACGGTTAAGAATCGTTATCCGCTTCCCCTTATGTCATCAGCCTTCGAGATTCTGCAGGGAGCCAGGTGCTTTACTAAGTTGGACCTTCGTAACGCTTACCATCTCGTGCGCATCAGAGAGGGGGACGAGTGGAAAACGGCGTTTAACACTCCGTTAGGGCATTTTGAGTACCGGGTTCTGCCGTTCGGTCTCGCCAATGCGCCAGCTGTTTTTCAGGCATTAGTTAATGATGTTCTGAGAGACATGCTGAACATTTTTGTTTTTGTCTATCTTGACGATATCCTGATTTTTCTCCGTCACTCGAGATTCATGTTCAGCACGTTCGACGTGTTCTACAGCGCCTTTTAGAGAATTGTCTCTACGTAAAGGCTGAGAAGTGCTCTTTTCATGTCTCCTCCGTTACTTTTCTCGGTTCCGTTATTTCCGCTGAAGGCATTCAGATGGATTCCGCTAAGGTCCAAGCTGTCAGTGATTGGCCCGTTCCAAGGTCACGTGTCGAGTTGCAGCGCTTTTTAGGTTTCGCTAATTTCTATCGGCGTTTCATTCGTAATTTCGGTCAAGTTGCTGCCCCTCTCACAGCTCTTACTTCTGTCAAGACGTGTTTTAAGTGGTCCGGTTCCGCCCAGGGAGCTTTTGATCTTCTAAAAGAACGTTTTACGTCCGCTCCTATCCTCGTTACTCCTGACGTCACTAGACAATTCATTGTCGAGGTTGACGCTTCAGAGGTAGGCGTGGGAGCCATTCTATCCCAGCGCTTCCAGTCTGACGATAAGGTTCATCCGTGCGCTTATTTTTCTCATCGCCTGTCGCCATCTGAGCGCAACTATGATGTGGGTAACCGTGAACTGCTCGCCATCCGCTTAGCCCTAGGCGAATGGCGACAGTGGTTGGAGGGGGCGACCGTTCCTTTTGTCGTTTGGACAGACCATAAGAACCTTGAGTACATCCGTTCTGCCAAACGACTTAATGCCCGTCAAGCTCGTTGGGCGTTGTTTTTCGCTCGTTTCGAGTTTGTGATTTCTTACCGTCCGGGTAGCAAGAACACCAAGCCTGATGCCTTATCCCGTCTGTTTAGTTCTTCTGTGGCTTCTACTGATCCCGAGGGGATTCTTCCTTATGGGCGTGTTGTCGGGTTGACAGTCTGGGAATTGAAAGACAGGTTAAGCAAGCACTCACGCACACTGCGTCGCCGCGCGCTTGTCCTAGTAACCTCCTTTTCGTTCCTGTTTCCACTCGTCTGGCTGTTCTTCAGTGGGCTCACTCTGCCAAGTTAGCTGGTCATCCCGGTGTTCGAGGCACTCTTGCGTCTATTCGCCAGCGCTTTTGGTGGCCGACTCAGGAGCGTGACACGCGCCGTTTCGTGGCTGCGTGTTCAGACTGCGCGCAGAAGAAGTCTGGTAATTTTTTTCTGCTTCTGCTCCTGGTCTTGCTGGGTCTCAGTCTGTTCCCTGCCATCGCATCTCTCCTGTTCTTGTCCCTGCCCTTGCTGTGTCTCAGTCTGTCCCTAGTTCTCATTTTTTTTTTAGAGTAGTACCCTAGTTTCCCTTTTTATCGTTTTTCGTTACGGTCCTGAGGAGAGGAGTTGGGTTCTTTCTCGGGACGTGCTGGACCGTTTGATCTATGATTTCCTCCGTTGCCGCCAGTGTTCCTCCTCGAGAGCGCCAGGAGGCGCTCGGTGAGTGGGGGTACTGTCATGTTTGTCATTTATTATCTTGTCTTGTCCCTGTGCTTCCCATTCTATTCGTTTCCCTCTGCTGGTCTTATTTGGTTCTTTCCCTCCTTCTAGCCCTCTCTCTCCCCTCCCTCTCTCACTCTCTCGCTCTCTCTTCTCTCTATCGTTCCGTTCCTGCTCCCAGCTGTTCCTATTCCCCTAATCATCATTTAGTCTTCCCACACCTGTTCCCGATCCTTTCCCCTGATTAGAGTCCCTATTTATTCCTTTGTGTTCCGTTCCTGTGCGGTCGGTTCCTTGTATTGTATTCACCATGCTGTGATTGCGTTTCGCCCTGTCCTGTCGTGTTTTTGCCGTGATTGTGTATCACCCTGTCCTGTCGTGTTTTGTGCCTTCATCAGATGCTGCGTGTGAGCAGGTGTCTCAGTCGACTACGGCCTGCGCCTACCCGAAGCGACCTGCAGTCTGTGGCCGCTTCTCCAGTTGTTTTCCCCTCTACAAATCTAGAGGATTTCTGTTATTCCGTTTTGGACTTTAATAAACTCTGTTTCTGTTAAGTCGCGTTTGGGTCCTCTTTCACCTGCATGACACTTAAGGCCTCATGCTGGTCCACTGGAGATGGCTGGGAGGGCTTTGTCCAGCCAGCTGGTGGTGCTGAAATGGCACAGGTCCTTGTTTTCTTTGCGAAAGGTAACTGTCGGTGGTCCTCCTGAATCAATAGAGTGACCATGCTGTGTAGCCTCGGTCATGCAACTGATATATATATGGTTGTTGCTCTTTGGTTTTAACTGTGATGATTATGAAACACACACGTATAAATGTTTTGCTTTACTGTGCTGTATTGTAATCTAGGCCATATTTCATTTGATTATTTAGAGAAGACACACACGTCTATAATCCTGTTCATACTGTAAGGGGGCGTCCAGAAGGCTAGGGGGAAGATACGCTTTCTCTAAGTAAACTGAATTCAATTGTCCAAGTTATATTGTAATTTGCCTATTCCTGTCTATACAGAAATAAATACAATTATTCAAAACATGTTACTAAAGCATGATTTGGATACACAGGATCATTTAAAAAACTAAGTTGTCGATTGTTTATAATCGCATTGCCTACAGTCGGAAGGAAAGGCAGCGAGCGCAATATGGGCAGATTGTTTTTTAAAATCTATTTCAACTTTTTTTTTTACCCCACTATCTCTCCCAAATTCGTGGTGTCCAATTGGTAGTTACAGTCTTGTCTCATGCTTCTTGACACAATGCCCACTTAACCCAGAAGCCAGCCACACCAATGTGTCAGAGGAAACACCTGGCTACTGTGTCAGCATGCACTGCACCTGTCTCGCCACAGGAGTCACTAGTGCGCGATGGGACAAGGACATCCCAGCTGGCCAAAACCTCCCCTAACCCACAACGCCTAGCCATTTGTGCACCACCCTATGGGTCTCCCGGGTCGCTGCCGGCTGCGACAGAGCCTGGACTCGAACCCAGAATCTCTAGTGGCACAGATTAGTCTTAGATCACTGCGCCACTCAGGAGGACAGAGCAGATTATTGTTGAGTTGTGACTGTCAGTGAAAAGTAGAGAGGCCCAGCCAGGCATATCACAATAAATTTCAAAATACAATCGTGGGAGAACATAGTTTGGAAAGCAAATGGGCTATTGCTGTAAAGAGAAGACTATGAAAAGACTTATCTATCTTTTAGTTGAGCGAACAACAGTATTATTGACACCAGTGTATAGCATCGGACATTCTGGTAGAGTGCACACTGCATATTCACTTATTATCATTGTTGGGTCAGTGACACTAAAAGTTAGTTTTTTGACAACAACTTCCTCCTCCAGTTTAAATGGACCTCATGTTCTATTAGTGTCTGACCTTCTCTTAGTCCTTTTATATGGACAACGTTGTTGTAATTGATTGTTTGTCAGTGTCAGCAAAGTAGGCAACCCGTAATTTGTCATATTCTGCTAATGTCTCCTGTCATAAGAAGTGTAGTAGAATTGCATGAAATGTGTTTATAAAAATCCACAGTTTTAAAATCTAATATAGCCTATGGCCTAGTCTAAGTTATACGTGCTACACCATGCATGGTCTTCTCTGCGAACAGTGATTGAGTTATATTAATATCCTAAATTCTGACTCTCCAATCCACTCGTCACATTAGGAATAGTAGACTATCGTCCATTAGTCTGCAAATACGGTGCTGTATTGATTGCTTTATTATAAAGGTGCATTTTTATAGTGAAAATTAGCTTGTCCAAATGAAACTCACACACTGCTTATGAACCTGTGCCTTTATCACAGTCAACCACACACATATTTTGTGGTAAGAATAGGCAGATGGGTCTCCTGGGTGGCGCAGTGGTCAAGGGCGCTGTACTACAGCGCCAGCTGTGCCACCAGAGACTCTGGGTTCTGTCGTAACCGGCCGTGACCGGGAGGTCTGTGGGGCGACGCACAATTGGCCTAGCGTTGCCCGGGTTAGGGAGGGATATCCTTGTCTCATCGTGCACCAGTGACTCCTGTGGCGGGCCGGGCGCAGTGTGCGCTAACCAAGGTTGCCAGGTGCACGGTGTTTCCTCCGACACGTTGGTGCGGCTGGCTTCAGGGTTGGATGGCGCTGTGTTAAGAAGCAGTGCGGCTTGGTTGAGTTGTGTATCGGAAGAAGCATGACTTTCAACCTTCGTCTCTCCTGAGCCCGTACGGGAGTTGTAGCGATGAGACAAGATAGTAGCTACTAAAACAATTGGATACCACGAAATTGGGGAGAAAAAGGGGTAAAACATTTTTTTTTAAAGAATAGGCAGACAATGGAATAAAAGAGAACATATATTTCCTCAACTAACCACGCTTGTCACGCCCTGATCTATTTCACCTGTCCTTGTGCTTGTCTCCACCCCTCCAGGTGTCTCCCATCTTCCCCACTTATCCCCTGGGTATTTATACCTGTGTTTTCTGTCTGTCTGGGCCAGTTCATCAGTTCATCAGTTTCTCAGCTCCTATTTTTGACCTTTGCCTGTCCTGACTGAGCCCGAGTGCCTGACCACTCTGCCTGCCCCTGACCCTGAGCCTGCCTGACCACTCTGCCTGTCCCTGACCCTGAGCCTGCCTGACCACTCTGCCTGCCCCTGACCCTGAGCCTGCCTGACCACTCTGCCTGCCCCTGACCCTGAGCCTGCCTGACCACTCTGCCTGCGCCTGACCCTGAGCCTGCCTGACCACTCTGCCTGCCCCTGACCCTGAGCCTGCCTGACCACTCTGCCTGACCCTGACCCTGAGCCTGCCTGACCACTCTGCCTGCCCCTGACCCTGAGCCTGCCTGCCCCTGACCCTGACCCCCTGACCCTGACCCTGACCCTGACCCTGACCCTGACCCTGACCCTGACCCTGACCCTGACCCTGACCCCTGCCTGCAATCCTGTACCTTTGCTGCTACTCTGGATTATCGACCCCTGCCTGCCTTGACCTGTCGTTTGCCTGCCCCTGTTGTTACAATAAACATAGTTACTTCACACAGTCTGCACTTGGCTCTTACCTTGATTCCTGATATCGCTGACTGTTACAGGATGAGCAAAGTGATATTCTGGGCTTACAATACAAGTATTACAAGCAAGTGCAGTGTTAAGGTTTCTCTTTTTCTTGTCCTTATATATCACAGAGGCGTAGCCTATGAATGTATTTCTAGCGGGTTATAGACAAAACATTGCAATTATCACAACTGGTCTGGTTGCATTATGTTGTTAATCACCCGCGCACCGCTACTGAAGTTAACCAATTGCATCTTTGTTGGCAGAATTTTTTTTACAGAAAATTATGGTGTGGTCGAAGTGGGGGTGGGAAACAAAGTCCCAGGCCCATGGTTTCATAATGTGGCCTTGGCCACAGCATTTTGATGTAGGACTGATGGTTAATGCTCAGTCTTTCTGAACAGGGGCTAATTACACTACAGTGACCAGGAAATACCATTACATTGCTAAAGTAGACAAATAATTAGTAAAAAACGACTTTCTCCATCATTATGATGTCATCAAGTTTACTTTAGAGAGATGGTAATAGCTAGCGTTAGATAGCTAGAATTTCGGTGATTTCGTTGTACCAGCACCTAAAGTCAATATGGCAACATCGCAATGATGACAAAAGCTTTTCATACAAATGATTTGCCTCCTTTTACAATGTTATTGTGTTTCCAAACCACAGTAATGCACTTTAGATGAACTCCTCATCAGCAGCTATTGAGACTGCATTGAGTAGAACGTTCAGCTGGGCATCCGCTCTAAAACAAATGTTCAAAACAATAATGTGATGAAACGTGCAACCCATGAATAGGCAAACCTACAGACAGACCTGTAGACAGACCTACAGACAGACCTGTAGACAGACCTACAGACAGACCTACAGAGAGACCTACAGAGAGACCTACAGGCAGACCTACAGACAGACCTACCGACAGACCTACAGGCAGACCTACAGATAGACCTACCGACAGACCTACAGACAGACCTACAGAGAGACCTACAGAGAGACCTACAGGCAGACCTACAGAGAGACCTACCGACAGACCTACAGACAGACCTACAGACAGAACTACAGACAAACCTACAGACAGACCTACCGAGAGACCTACAGACAGACCTACAGAGAGACCTACAGAGAGACCGACAGACAGACCTACAGACAGACCTACAGAGAGACCGACAGACAGACCTACAGACAAACCCGTAGACAGAGAACCGTAGACAGACCTGTAGACATACAGTACCTGTAGACAGACCAATAGACAGACCGGTAGACAGACCGGGAGACAGACCAGTAGACAGACCTATAGACAGACCGGTAGACAGACCGATAGACAGACCTATAGACACAATCCGGTAGACAGACCGGTAGACATACAGTACCTGTAGACAGACCTGTAGACAGACCTGTAGACAGACCTGTAGACAGAACTACAGAAAGACATGTAGACAGACCTACAGACAAACCTGTAGACAGAACTACAGACAGACCTACAGACAGACCTGTAGACAGACCTGTAGACAGAACTACAGAAAAACCTGTAGACAGACCTACAGACAAACCTGTAGACAGAACTACAGACAGACCTACAGACAGACCTGTATACAGAACTACAGACAAACCTGTAGACAGAACTACAGACAGACCTACAGACAAACCTGTAGACAGAACTACAGACATACCTACAGACAGACCTGTAGACAGAACTACAGACAGACCTGTAGACAGAACTACAGACAGACCTGTAGACAGAACTACAGACAGACCTACAGACAAACCTGTAGACAGAACTACAGACAGACCTACAGACAGACCTGTAGACAGAACTACAGACAGACCTGTAGACAGACCTACAGACAGACCTGTACACAGAACTACAGACATACCTGTAGACAGAATTACAGACAGACCTGTAGACAGAACTACAGAAAGACCTGTAGACAGACCTACAGACAAACCTGTAGACAGAACTACAGACAGACCTACAGACAGACCTGTAGACAGAACTACAGACAAACCTGTAGACAGAACTACAGACAGACCTACAGACAAACCTGTAGACAGAACTACAGACATACCTACAGACAGACCTGTAGACAGAACTACAGACAGACCTACAGACAAACATGTAGACAGAACTACAGACAGACCTACAGACAAACCTGTAGACAGAACTATAGACAGACCTACAGACAGACCTGTAGACAGAACTACAGACAGACCTGTAGACAGACCTACAGACAGACCTGTAGACAGAACTACAGACAGACCTGTAGACAGAACTACAGACAGACCTACAGACAGACCTGTAGACAGAACTACAGACAGACCTGTAGACAGAACTACAGACAGACCTGTAGACAGACCTACAGGCAGACCTGTAGACAGAACTACAGACAGACCTGTAGACAGAACTACAGACAGACCTACAGACAAACCTGTAGACAGAACTACAGACAGACCTGTAGACAGAACTACAGACAGACCTGTAGACAGAACTACAGACAGACCTGTAGACAGACCTACAGACAGAACTACAGACAGAACTACAGACAGACCTGTAGACAGAACTACAGACAGACCTACAGACAAGCCTGTAGACAGACCTACAGACAGACCTGTAGACAGAACTACAGACAGACCTGTAGACAGACCTGTAGACAGACCTACAGACAGACCTGTAGACAGAACTACAGACATACCTGTAGACAGAACTACAGACAGACCTGTAGACAGAACTACAGACAGACCTACAGACAGACCTACAGACAAATCTATAGACAGACCTGTAGACAGACCTGTAGACAGAACTACAGACAGACCTACAGACAGACCTACAGACAGATCTATAGACAGACCTGTAGACAGAATTACAGACAGACCTACAGACAGACCTACAGACAGATCTATAGACAGACCTGTAGACAGAACTACAGACAGACCTACAGACAGATCTATAGACAGACCTGTAGACAGAACTACAGACAGACCTGTAGACAGAACTACAGACAGACCTGTAGACAGAACTACAGACAGACCTACAGACAGACCTACAGACAGATCTATAGACAGACCTGTAGACAGAACTACAGACAAACTGTAGAATAAAGCCTATAAGAACAACCTTTGAAACAAATCAATCCATCGTTGCCATACCATAGCAGTCTACAGCACCGAGCTACAAAATACTTTTATAATGAGGTTGTGTCCCAAATGGCACCCTAATCCATTTATAGTGCACCACTTTAGAGCAGGGCCTATAGGGCTGGGGTCTGGTCAAAAGTAGTGCACTATATAGGGAATAGGGTGCCATGTGGGACGTAAAATGTGAATACAGCAGAAGTGGTGGCGTCAGCGCCGGGTAGGCGAGGTGGCGCGGGGAGGGGAGGGATAGTAATGCGGCCAGGTCAGACCTCAGGCGGAGTGTTATGATTAATCTACAATGGGATTGGGAGAGGAAATCAGAGCCTGCCTTCTGAGGAATAAAAGAAAGAGAGAGAGAGGGAGAGAGAGAAAGAAAGCAAGATGGTAGAGAGATAGAGAGAGAGAGAGGAAAGTGGCTGACTCAGCTGCATGTATAAAAGTGATGTCACTCCACTTGCTGTGGTCTAGAGTGTGTGTGTGTGTGTGTGTGTGTGTGTGTGTGTGTGTGTGTGTGTGTGTGTGTGTGTGTGTGTGTGTGTGTGTGTGTGTGTGTGTGTGTGTGTGTGTGTGTGTGTGTGTGTGTGTGTGTGTGTGTGTGTGTGTGTGTGTGTGTGTGTGTTTGTGGGGTGAGGATGTATGAGGAAAATGGAAAACCAGGTCTGAGGCTCAGTGAGCTGATGAAAGGAGGGCAGCAGTGATGAGGAGGTGTGGGAGGGGGGGCATATGGTATCCAGCCCTCAACAGGGCCTCAATGTTACAGGGATATCAGTCACAAACAGACAGATAAAGATTAAGTGTAAGGGCTTAGACAGTGAGAAAGGGTTCTGTATCCCATCCTTATGCTCAGCCCCTCCTATACTTCATGATAGGATGACCACCACATGCTCTAAGACAGGGACAAAGAAAGGCGATTAAAATGGGCTAAGAGAGGCTTTAGTAAGACTCTCCTTCTTTCTCCTCTTGAATGTCTTAAAGGAGGACGATAGATGGAAAATAACATGGATTCTCCTAAGCACCACAGCGAAGGGTATTAACCAATGAGTCAAACATTTTCATTTTTCTTATTCGTTGGCAATGTTTTAAAGTGGATGTAAACCACAGATGAATCCATGTCCAATGTTCCCTCCCTACGAAATCCTACATCCTGATATACATCCTGTATAATTACACTGCTTATCCTATTTTTAAACGTTTGTAGTAGTAGCAGAAGCCCTTCCCTCCCTGGGCTCTGTATGGTGCTCACGCGTTGCAGCTTACACTACATTAATGATACACATGTCTGCATGTTGGTAGAGCAGACGCTGTGATTCAACAGGGGAATCTAAAACACTTCCTTCAGACTGTCCTACTCTACTACACCCAGGCTCTAATACCCACACACCCAGCCCAGGCTCTATTACCCACACACCCAGCCACTAAATAACCACACACCCAGCCACTTAATACCCACACACCCAGCCCCTTAATACCCACACACCCAGCCCAGGCTCTAATACCCACACACCCAGCCCAGGCTCTAATACCCACACACCCAGCCACTAAATAACCACACACCCAGCCACTTAATACCCACACACCCAGCCCCTTAATACCCACACACCCAGCCCAGGCTCTAATACCCACACACCCAGCCCAGGCTCTAATACCCACACACCCAGCCACTTAATACCCACACACCCAGCCACTAAATAACCACACACCCAGCCACTTAATACCCACACACCCAGCCCCTTAATACCCACACACCCAGCCCAGGCTCTAATACCCACACACCCAGCCCAGGCTCTAATACCCACACACCCAGCCACTTAATAACCACACACCCAGCCACTTAATAACCACACACCCAGCCACTTAATAACCACACACCCAGCCCAGGCTCTAATACCCACACACCCAGCCCCTTAATACCCACACACCCAGCCCAGGCTCTAATACCCACACACCCAGCCCAGGCTCTAATACCCACACACCCAGCCACTTAATAACCACACACCCAGCCCAGGCTCTAATACCCACACGCCTAGCCCCTTAATACCCACACACCCAGCCACTTAATAACCACACACCCAGCCCAGGCTCTAATACCCACACACCCAGCCACTTAATAACCACACACCCAGCCCAGGCTCTAATACCCACACACCCAGCCCCTTAATACCCACACACCCAGCCACTTAATAACCACACACACAGCCCAGGCTCTAATACCCACACACCCAGCCCCTTAATACCCACACATCCATCCCCTTAATACCCACACACCCAGCCCAGGCTCTAATACCCACACACCCAGCCACTTAATAACCACACACCCAGCCCAGGCTCTAATACCCACACACCCAGCTCCTTAATACCCACTCACCCAGCCACTTAATAACCACACACCCAGCCCAGGCTCTAATACCCACACACCCAGCCCCTTAATACCCACACACCCAGCCCAGGCTCTAATACCCACACACCCAGCCCAGGCTCTAATACCTACACACCCAGCCCAGGCTCTAATACCCACACACCCAGCCCCTTAATACCCACACACCCAGCCCCTTAATACCCACACACCCAGCCCAGGCTCTAATACCCATACACCCAGCCCAGGCTCTAATACCCACACACCCAGCCCAGGCTCTAATACCCACACACCCAGCCCAGGCTCTAATACCCACACATCCATCCCCTTAATACCCACACACCCAGCCCAGGCTCTAATACCCACACACCCAGCCCCTTAATACCCACACACCCAGCCCAGGCTCTAATACCCACACACCCAGCCACTTAATAACCACACACCCAGCCCAGGCTCTAATACCCACACACCCAGCTCCTTAATACCCACACACCAAGCCACTTAATAACCACACACCCAGCCCAGGCTCTAATAACCACACACCCAGCCCCTTAATACCCACACACCCAGCCCAGGCTCTAATACCCACACACCCAGCCCAGGCTCTAATACCCACACACCCAGCCCAGGCTCTAATACCCACACACCCAGCCCCTTAATACCCACACACCCAGCCCCTTAATACCCACACACCCAGCCCAGGCTCTAATACCCACACACCCAGCCCAGGCTCTAATACCCACACACCCAGCCCAGGCTCTAATACCCACACACCCAGCCCCTTAATACCCACACACCCAGCCCCTTAATACCCACACACCCAGCCCAGGCTCTAATACCCACACACCCAGCCCAGGCTCTAATACCCACACACCCAGCCCAGGCTCTAATACCCACACACCCAGCCCAGGCTCTAATACCCACACACCCAGCCACTGAATAACCACACACCCAGCCCAGGCTCTAATACCCACACACCCAGCCCCTTAATACCCACACACCCAGCCCAGGCTCTAATACCCACACACCCAGCCCCTTAATACCCACACACCCAGCCCCTTAATACCCATACACCCAGCCCCTTAATACCCACACACCCAGCCCAGGCTCTAATACCCACACACCCAGCCCCTTAATACCCACACACCCAGCCCAGGCTCTAATACCCACACACCCAGCTCAGGCTCTAATACCCACACACCCAGTCCAGGCTCTAATACCCACACACCCAGCCCCTTAATACCCACACACCCAGCCCCTTAATACCCACAAACCCAACCCCTTAATACCCACAAACCCAGTCCAGGCTATAATACCCACACACCCAGCCCCTTAATACCCACAAACCCAGCCCCTTAATACCCACAAACCCAGTCCAGGCTCTAATACCCACACACTCAGTCACTTAATACCCACAAACCCAGTCCAGGCTCTAATACCCACACACCCAGCCCAGGCTCTAATACCCACAAACCCAGTCCAGGCTCTAATACCCACACACCCAGCCCCTTAATACCCACAAACCCAGTCCAGGCTCTAATACCCACACACCCAGCCCAGGCTCTAATACCCACAAACCCAGTCCAGGCTCTAATACCCACACACCCAGCCCAGGCTCTAATACCCACAAACCCAGTCCAGGCTCTAATACCCACACACCCAGCCCCTTAATACCCACAAACTCAGTGCAAGCCCTCGCATACAGCGTGAATGTTTGAGCTCCAGACACATGTAGTTGCCCAAACACAAACTGTCCCTTAAAACACAGAACTGGGTTAGGAAACGATTGGGGTTTCTCTCACGCACGCACACATATACACACACACACACACGCACGCGCACGCACGCACGCACGCACGCACGCACGCACGCACGCACGCACGCACGCACGCACGCACGCACGCACACACACACACACACACACACACACACACACACACACACACACACACACACACACACAGTACAAAACAGATCTGAATCGTGGCTAGACATACCAGTAATAATATGTTTGACTAGCTTGACTCTGCTGTAGCCTACAGTTAATTTCGGCATCACCACTCCCCTCTGACAGTCAGCACCTTTGATTCAGGCGCTACCCCATGCTGAGAGGGTGGGCCCCAACACCCTGCCATTACACCAGTGAGGCCCCACCAGGGTGGGGAGCATAATGATTGGATTGATACACACTAAGAGGATGGGCGTTGGTGGGGATTGTAGGGATGGGAGGAGTACTGCACACGCAAGCCTTGTTATTCTACCATCAGTTTGCCTCTAAATATCCACTGCTTTATTTAGAGTGAATGTGGAATTCATAGATGCCCCTGGGACTGTTCCTCCATCCAGGGTTGTTGTAATGAGACGACACAGCAGACCTACAGGACATGCTCTGGGCCTGCCTGCATGTCCCTGGGACTGTTCCTCCATCCAGGGTTGTTATAATGAGATGACACAGCAGACCTACAGGACATGCTCTGGGCCTGCCTGCATGTCCCTGGGACTGTTCCTCCATCCAGGGTTGTTGTAATGAGACGACACAGCAGACCTACAGGACATGCTCTGGGCCTGCCTGCATGTCCCTGGGACTGTTCCTCCATCCAGGGTTGTTGCATGTCCCTAATGAGATAATGAGATGACACAGCAGACCTACAGGACATGCTCTGGGCCTGCCTGCATGTCCCTGGGACTGTTCCTCCATCCAGGGTTGTTATAATGAGATGACACAGCAGACCTACAGGACATGCTCTGGGCCTGCCTGCATGTCCCTGGGACTGTTCCTCCATCCAGGGTTGTTATAATGAGATGACACAGCAGACCTACAGGACATGCTCTGGGCCTGCCTGCATGTCCCTGGGACTGTTCCTCCATCCAGGGTTGTTGTAATGAGATGACATAGCAGACCTACAGGACATGCTCTGGGCCTGCCTGCATGTCCCTGGGACTGTTCCTGCATCCAGGGTTGTTGTAATGAGACGACACAGCAGACCTACAGGACATGCTCTGGGCCTGCCTGCATGTCCCTGGGACTGTTCCTCCATCCAGGGTTGTTATAATGAGATGACACAGCAGACCTACAGGACATGCTCTGGGCCTGCCTGCATGTCCCTGGGACTGTTCCTGCATCCAGGGTTGTTGTAATGAGATGACACAGCAGACCTACAGGACATGCTCTGGGCCTGTTCCATCCATCAGGCTTATCTCCTGATAAACGGCCCATCACACAGACAGTGATTTATATAGCTTCCCATGCGCCACTGGACATGCATACACACACTGCATGTAAATAAACATGTCTAACCCTCTTGTATTTTCTCTTCCTTCGTTCAGAGACCCCTGCTCCTCTCCATGCATGAGAGGTGCCTTGAAAATGATGTCACTCACAGCTCCAGCCAGTCCCGTTTGTGCCAAATCGCTCTTTACAGGCCTTTGTCTGTGGAAGTCCCAACACTTCTAGTAAGCAATGTGTGGAGCCAGAACTACCAGGATGAATATGTGTGCATCCCAAATGGCACCCTAATTATCTACATAGTGCACTACTTCTGACCAGGGCCCATAGGGAGTAGTGGACTATATAGGGAATAGGGTGCCATTTGGGACACACACTTATTGTGTATATAAATCTATCCAGCTTTCTTTCTTTCTACCCACTACAGTACAGGAGATATGTAAATAGCTGCATCAAATCTGATATCAAAAGGCCTGGCAGACATTTGGGCCAGTCAGATCTGGCAGTCTTTTATAGATTTGGGCCAGTCAGATCTGGAAGTCTTTTATATGTCTATGATTTGGGCCAGTCAGATCTGGCAGTCTTTTAATATGTCTATGATTTGGGCCAGTCAGATCTGGCTGTTTTTTATATGTCTATGATTTGGGCCAGTCAGATTTTGCAGTTTTTTATATCTCTACAATTTAAAAGTTTGCCTCTGAATGATGCACAACCAGGAAACTATATATCCTCCACTACCTAAGCCTCGTCCATCCCTACCTGGGTTGCGTCCCAAATTGTACCCTGTTCCCTATATAGTGCACTTTTTTTTGACCAGGGCTCACTAGCAAATAGGGGTGCCATTTGGGACACAGCCCTGGCCTTATTTATTTTCTAGTTCATCTCTACCCTGTAATAAGACCTGTGAGAAAAACACCCTGCAGGATCTCATAACAGCTGACTAACGACAGACCACCACAGGATTCTACTGGTCCTATGCACCGTGTGGAGTAAACCCCGCCTTAATCTGTCTATCACAACTTGTTTGGGCCGAACTAGGCTGAACTACTGTGTTCATAATGAAGCTATACGGTCCAGATATACTCTGTGTTATTTCTGTTTCTGTTTCCCCTAACCTTGGCATTTCATTTAGCTGAAGCTGTAGTCCAGATTGATCTGCTTGCATGGGGTTAGGGAGTGGGATTGGGAAAGGTTTATCTCCTAAATGACTACTCTGTGTATATGACTATGCAGCCGAGTGTCCCAACACTACCACCACCACTACCACTGTGTTGTGCTGGGCTGTAGTTTGTTTGTGTGGGTCAAGATTAAGAGAGACCCTGCTGTTTATTTGTCACAGTGAGGAGGTTCTGCTGGTAAAGATTGAGTCCCTAGTTAGAACACAAGGCTGTGGCGAGGAAAGGACACATTGGGGAGGATGTGATGTCATATTGGGGGAAGGGGGGGCAGGTGTATGGGAGGGGGTTGGGCACACACACTGTCACCGGCACAGAGCGGTATGCCAGGAACACCTCGAATGAACCAGGAACTCTTGGAGAGCTGCAATTAAAGTCTGACACAGCGTTGCTACGGGCAACTGAAGGCACAGCTCTGTAATCAAAGATGGGAGGAACACAGAGTTGGAGCAGGAAAAGCAGATGATTGGGGGAGTTCTAAAACGGTGTTCTATTATAACCGGGTGTTCTGTCATAACAGGGTGTTCTATTATAACAGGGTGTTCTATTATAACAGG
This sequence comes from Oncorhynchus gorbuscha, assembly GCF_021184085.1. Lineage (NCBI taxonomy): Eukaryota > Metazoa > Chordata > Actinopteri > Salmoniformes > Salmonidae > Oncorhynchus > Oncorhynchus gorbuscha. The sequence goes on along the minus strand of NC_060187.1, from coordinate 13,972,791 downwards.
GTGTTCTATTATAACAGGGAGTTCTGTCATAACAGGCTGTTCTATTATAACAGGGTGTTCTATCATAACAGGGAGTTATGTCATAACAGGGTGTTCTATCATAACAGGGTGTTCTATCATAACAGGGTGTTCTATCATAACAGGGAGTTCTGTCATAACAGGGTGTTCTATCATAACAGGGTGTTCTATCATAACAGGGAGTTCTGTCATAACAGGGTGTTCTGTCATAACAGGGTGTTCTATCATAACAGGGTGTTCTATCATAACAGGGAGTTCTGTCATAACAGGGTGTTCTATTATAACAGGGTGTTCTATCATAACAGGGAGTTCTGTCATAACAGAGTGTTCTATTATAACAGGGTGTTCTATCATAACAGGGTGTTCTATCATAACAGGGAGTTCTATCATAACAGGCTGTTCTATTATAACAGGGTGTTCTATCATAACAGGGAGTTATGTCATAACAGGGTGTTCTATCATAACAGGGTGTTCTATCATAACAGGGTGTTCTATCATAACAGGGAGTTCTGTCATAACAGGGTGTTCTATTATAACAGGGTGTTCTATCATAACTGGGACCTGCCCCCTGGTTGTAGGGACATTTCAGATGTAGCCAGTGTGTTCTAGTTCTGCTCTACCCAGGCTCCTCTCTCTGCTCCACTGAGTATAGATCATCTCCTGCTCATAGGGATGAGAGATAGGGTTTATGACATGGCCAAGGCACCAATCCTCTCCTCTCCTCTCCTCTCCTCTCCTCTCCTCTCCTCTCCTCTCCTCTCCTCTCCTCTCCTCTCCTCTCCTCTCCTCTCCTCTCCTCTCCTCTCCTCTCCTCTCCTCTCCTCTCCTCTCCTCTCCTCTCCTCTCCTCTCCTCTCCTCTCCTCTCCTCTCCTCTCCTCTCCTCTCCTCTCCTCTCCTCTCCTCAATCCCACAGCGACATGACAAACTTCCTCCTCAGAATTGAATTGAAGCAGGAATTTTAAATTATGACATTGGTTTCACTCATCTTCTTTCCCTCCTTCAGATGCTCCTCTTTCCTCTCCTCCTCCTCCCTCTCTTCCTTACTCTCTCCCTCTGTTGATGTCATCATCCTCAGAGGAACAGTTGTATCTCCATGGGGGAGAGATTCATTATCTGTGGTTCATTTACATTTGTTTGGTTTATTGGTTTATTGGTTTTCATCATTTGTTTCACTGACCCTTCTCCCCCGAGTACTCCCACCGTTCCCAATGGCAGATGGCATCACAACTCCTGTAACTCCTCCTTCCTGGTTCATGAGTCACATGACAGGGGTGTGGATTATGATATGAGTGTGTAAAATACAACTGTCTAATAAATTACTGTGTGTGTTCATTTCATTAAAATAACTCTAAATATATTTTTTTCAAATTTATTTCCATGATCCTCCTTTTGACACTGAAATGCTGTCTGATCTGGTGGGCGTGTTGATATAAATTTGAATATATTTACATACACAGCCCTGATTGGCGGATAGGATCATCTAGACTCTAGAGCCTAACCCACGTACCGCTTCAAAGTAGGAGGATACGTATAATTTATAAAAATATCCTAAATATCATAACTTTCACCATTTCAGAGCGCTATTTCAATCTCATAGCGTGGAGATTTCATTAAAAAAACACAGAAAAATCTTGTTTTTGCTCCTTTAAAGGTTATCTGAATAAACACCAAATCAGCACACTGTCCTACTCCTCTCATCCTCCTTCTGCCACTTCACTGTGGGATGGAGAGATGAGAGGAGAAAGGAGAGACATACTGTATTTCCTAGTTGAAGTTCGATATCAGTCACTCTGTGCAAAACAGAATCAGAGATAAATTGGGTCTGAGAGAAAATGAGGAAGAGGAAGGGAAGTCAACAGAGGGGTGATGAAGGGAGGGGAAGCGGAGCAGCTGATGCCCACACATCTGTCATATCCAAGGCTTGGCTCATGGACATGTTGCTTCTGACTTGAGCAGAATGTCTGTTGTATTTCTGTTACTGTGATGAATGTTCATTCTCTATGCCCTTAACAAGGTCTCCAAGCCAAGGTCATGCTGTTGTTTTATCTAATGATAAGTACAGCTGGATAATAGATTGACCTTATTCTTGAAACTCATTAGATACAGCCAGAGAATCAAATGTAACGCAGCACTCTTGCAGTGAAAGAGGTTTTTCCTTGATTTGCCTTCACTCAGCCTCAGTGTTCAGTGCCCCAGAGAGACCGACCAAGTCACCGGCACAATAAAGAAACATCACATGAATCCTCTGCAGAGAGAACAGAACAGAATTCATTAAATTAGGATAGAGAATACAATGTTAGAATCAGAATTCAACCTGCAGGCCAATTTGGAACAGGGCCAGAGGATTGGTAGATTTAAGATTTCATCAAAACAAATATAAACACAGAAACTCGTCTCTCCTCTCCTTCTCTCGCCTCTCCTTCTCTCTCCTCTCCTTCTCTCTCCTCTCCTTCTCTCGCCTCTCCTTCTCTCGCCTCTCCTCCTCTCTCCACTCTCGCCTCTCCTCCTCTCTCCACTCTCCTCTCTCCTCCTTTCTCCTCTCCTCTGCCCTCCCCTCACAGCACTCGCCTCCTCTCCTCTCCTCTCCTCTCCTCTCCTCTCCTCTCCTCTCCTCTCCTCTCCTCTCCTCTCCTCTCCTCTCCTCTCCTCTCCTCTCCTCTCCTCTCCTCTCCTCTCCTCTCCCCTCCTCTCCTCTCCCCTCCTCCTCCTCCTCCTCCTCCTCCTCCTCCTCCTCCTCCTCCTCCTCCTCCTCCTCCTCCTCCTCCTCCTCCTCCTCCTCCTCCTCCTCCTCCTCCTCCTCCCTCTCTCCTCTCTCCTCTCTCCTCTCTCCTCTCTCCTCTGCCCTCTCTCCTCTGCCCTCTCCACTTTCCTCACAGGCCTACATTTAGCAGGAGGCCTCATTAGCAGTACAGTCATGCAGCAAACCAGCGCCTTTGTCTCGTCTAAAAATAAACCCCCTCCCAATCTGCCCACTGTACACAATCTGAGAGGACACCAAGCCTCCTCATCTGGAAAGGAAACAGCCTCCTATCAGCCAATCAGACGCTGTGGAACAATGTTTGGGCCTATCAGATGCTGTGGAACAATGTTTGGGCCTATCAGACGCTGTGGAACAACGTTTGGGTCTATCAGATGCTGTGGAACTGTACAGTTCTACTGAGCTTTCAGTTGTTGCTTCTTGAATAGCTGTTGCTACCTTCTATTGTGTGTGTCTGTTCAGGTGTCTCAAAGCAATGGAACAGAGAGAGAGAGAGAGAGAGAGAGAGAGAGAGAGAGAGAGAGAGAGAGAGAGAGAGAGAGACACAGAGAGACAGAGAGAGAGAGAGAGAGAGAGAGAGAGAGAGAGAGAGAGAGAGAGAGACAGAGACAGAGAGACAGAGAGACAGAGAGAGAGAGAGACAGAGAGACAGAGAGAGAGAGAGAGAGAGAGAGAGAGAGAGAGAGAGAGAGAGAGAGAGAGAGAGAGAGAGAGAGAGAGAGAGAGAGAGAGAGAGAGAGAGAGAGATAGTAGGTGTGAGAGAGAGAAAGAGGGCTAGCGAGGGAATGGGGGAGAGTATGTTTTGTGTGTGCTGTGTTCTACAGGTGAAGATTACAGGTTGCGGCCATGCTGGTCTCTGGAAGCACTCAGACAAATGCAGTGTATACAAAGTACTCAGACAGGTAAAGGGACAAAGAAGCAAAGTCTTTAACACAAAACGCTTCAGAGCCCAGTCCGACGTGGTACAGGAAGAATTCAGGAGGTCCATGGACCACAGCCAGAAGTATTCACTGGAGTCAAATCTTTTATTGAGAATGAAGTGAGTCTGAAGACATACAACTACACACACACACACACACACACACACACACACACACACACACACACACACACACACACACACACACACACACACACACACACACACACACACACACACACACACACACACACACACACACACACACACACACACACACACACACACACACACACACACACACACACAATTGACCTCGACCCTTCTTTCAAGGACACACCTGAAACTAGGAGAGGACATGAGGTGTGAAACTAGGAGAGGACATGAGGTGTGAAACTAGGAGAGGACTGAGGTGTGAAACTAGGAGAGGACATGAGGTGTGAAACTAGGAGAGGACCTGAGGTGTGAAACTAGGAGAGGACTGAGATGTGAAACTAGGAGAGGACATGAGGTGTGAAACTAGGAGAGGACATGAGGTGTGAAACTAGGAGAGGGCTGAGGTGTGAAACTAGGAGAGGACTGAGATGTGAAACTAGGAGAGGACTGAGGTGTGAAACTAGGAGAGGACTGAGGTGTGAAACTAGGAGAGGACTGAGATGTGAAACTAGGAGAGGACTGAGGTGTGAAACTAGGAGATGACCTGAGGTGTAAAACTAGGAGAGGCCCTGAGGTGTGTGTAGTGTGATGTGAGAGGTGATTATTTTCACAGATATTTCACCTAAACACAGCTGGTCTGAACTCTACTCAGGGCCTAAATAGAGCTGGTTTGTACTCTACTCAGGGCCTAAATAGAGCTGGTCTGAACTCTACTCAGGACCTAAATAGAGCTGGTCTGTACTCTACTCGGGGCCTAAATAGAGCTGGTCTGTACTCTACTCAGGGCCTAAATAGAGCTGGTCTGTACTCTACTCAGGGCCTAAATAGAGCTGGTTTGTACTCTACTCAGGACCTAAATAGAGCTGGTCTGTACTCTACTCAGGGCCTAAATAGAGCTGGTCTGTACTCTACTCAGGGCCTAAATAGAGCTGGTCTGTACTCTACTCAGGGCTGTTAACTCAGCTGATCTCTCCTCCATTTGCATACCATTTGTTTCCTCTCCTCCCTGCCTCATCCATAAACATGTCGGCTGTTTGAAAAGCAGCAAGGTTAAGGTCACGGCAGGCCAACATCAGCGTGTTTATAAAGGGCCAGGCGGCTCAATGCTGAACACAGTTTGACTACCATTTTGAGAGAGAGAGAGAGAGGGAGGAAGTGAGAGAGAACAGTGTTTTTTAGCATGATAAAGCTCTTACCTATTATTCTCATAACAAGCTATAGGAGAATCAGAGGAAGAGCAATTATTTAGAGACGTCGTCTGTGTCATACCATTTACTAACAGCACTGGCTAAACAAGTGATAAATCACTGTAATTGATCATGTTATCAGTTGACACATCTGGTAAATTCACTGTTACTTTCTTTCTCAAAGTTCATTCCTCAATAGACCGGGACGTTGTCATCAACACTCGACAAACCTCTGGACTTCCAGTATCCCATCAGGCCAAAGGGGCCTCCTTGACATCAGAAGAAGAACATGACTCTCTTACACATAGATATAAAAAACCTCTGCATCCCAAATAGCACCTGATTCCCTATATAGGGCAGTACTTCTGACCAGGGCCCGTAGTGCACTATATAGGGAATAGGTTTCCATTTGGGACTCAGACTACATAAACGAGCATCACACTGTATGGAGAGTGTGTCTGTAGCGTTCACCCTCTGACCTATGAGAGCATAATGAAGCCTAGAACTCAGACCGAGAGAGTGGCTGTGGAGAGCTGATGTAATTGACAGCTAACTCAGAGAGAGAGAGGGGCTGTGGAGAGCTGATGTAATTGACAGCTAACTCAGAGAGAGAGGGGCTGTGGAGAGCTGATGTAATTGACAGCTAACTCAGACTGAGAGAGGGGCTGTGGAGAGCTGATTTAATTGACAGCTAACTCAGAGAGAGAGAGGGGCTGTGGAGAGCTGATGTAATTGACAGCTAACTCAGAGAGAGAGAGGGGCTGTGGAGAGCTGATGTAATTGACAGCTAACTCAGAGAGAGAGAGGGGCTGTGGAGAGCTGATGTAATTGACAGCTAACTCAGAGAGAGAGAGGGGCTGTGGAGAGCTGATGTAATTGACAGCTAACTAGACTGGAGAGCTGAGAGAGAGAGAGGGGCTGTGGAGAGCTGATGTAATTGACAGCTAACTCAGACTGAGAGAGGGGCTGTGGAGAGCTGATGTAATTGACAGCTAACTCAGAGAGAGAGAGGGGCTGTGGAGAGCTGATGTGATTGACAGCTAACTCAGAGAGAGAGAGGGGCTGTGGAGAGCTGATGTAATTGACAGCTAACTCAGAGAGAGAGAGGGACTGTGGAGAGCTGATGTAATTGACAGTTAACTCAGAGAGAGAGAGGGACGGTGGAGAGCTGATGTAATTGACAGCTAACTCAGAGAGAGAGAGGGGCTGTGGAGAGCTGATGTGATTGACAGCTAACTCAGAGAGAGAGAGGGGCTGTGGAGAGCTGATGTAATTGACAGCTAACTCAGAGAGAGAGAGAGGGGCTGTGGAGAGCTGATGTAATTGACAGCTAACTCAGAGAGAGAGAGGGACTGTGGAGAGCTGATGTGATTGACAGCTAACTCAGAGAGAGAGAGGGGCTGTGGAGAGCTGATGTAATTGACAGCTAACTCAGAGAGAGAGAGGGGCTGTGGAGAGCTGATGTAATTGACAGCTAATAGATGGACACAGAAGTCTTCAGCAGTACACTCCTCAGTCTGCTCTGGCAGGCCGGCCTCAGCCCTCTCACCCTCTTGCTCCCACACTCCCTACCCCTCTCGCTCCCTTCATCCATCACACGCTGGACCGGACCCTGAGTAGACCCTCAGCCCAGACATGCTACGGAGACAACACATCGAGAGAGAGAGAGGGAGAGGGAGAGAAAGAGTGAGAGAGAAGAGAAATAGAGTGTGAAGGAAAGTGAAGGTGAAAGTGTGGAGAGACAGCGAGAGAGCAAGAGAGAGGGGATAAAGAGAGAATGGGAAAATGGGAGACAGTAAATGAAAGACAGATGTGAGTAAATGATAAAAAGATGAGTTACTATGGTGAAAAAAGAGAGACGGGTGTGTAAATATGAACCGTTCGACCGCTGCAGCCCTCATAAACATGGAGAATAACACAGGGGAGACATACACTGGTCCAATCGAAGCAGACCTCAGAGACACGGAGAATAACACAGGGGAGACATACACTGGTCCAATCGAAGCAGACCTCAGAGACACGGAGAATAACACAGGGGAGACATACACTGGTCCAATCGAAGCAGACCTCAGAGACATGGAGAATAACACAGGGGAGACATACACTGGTCCAATCGAAGCAGACCTCAGAGACACGGAGAATAACACAGGGGGAGAGACCTCAGAGACATGGAGAATAACACAGGGGAGACATACACTGGTCCAATCGAAGCAGACCTCAGAGACATGGAGAATAACACAGGGGAGACATACACTGGTCCAATCGAAGCAGACCTCAGAGACATGGAGAATAACACAGGGGAGACATACACTGGTCCAATCGAAGCAGACCTCAGAGACACGGAGAATAACACAGGGGAGACATACACTGGTCCAATCAAAGCAGACCTCAGAGACACGGAGAATAACACAGGGGAGACATACACTGGTCCAATCGAAGCAGACCTCAGAGACACGGAGAATAACACAGGGGAGACATACACTGGTCCAATCGAAGCAGACCTCAGAGACACGGAGAATAACACAGGGGAGACATACACTGGTCCAATCGAAGCAGACCTCAGAGACATGGAGAATAACACAGGGGAGACATACACTGGTCCAATCGAAGCAGACCTCAGAGACACGGAGAATAACACAGGGGAGACATACACTGGTCCAATCGAAGCAGACCTCAGAGACATGGAGAATAACACAGGGGAGACATACACTGGTCCAATCGAAGCAGACCTCAGAGACATGGAGAATAACACAGGGGAGACATAATCTGGTCCAATCGAAGCAGACCTCAGAGACACGGAGATTAACACAGGGGAGACATACACTGGCCCAATCGATGCAGACCTCAGAGCCATGGAGAATAACACAGGGGAGACATACACTGGTCCAATCGAAGCAGACCTCAGAGACACGGAGAATAACACAGGGGAGACATACACTGGTCCAATCGAAGCAGACCTCAGAGACATGGAGAATAACACAGGGGAGACATACACTGGTCCAATCGAAGCAGACCTCAGAGACATGGAGAATAACACAGGGGAGACATACACTGGTCCAATCGAAGCAGACCTCAGAGACATGGAGAATAACACAGGGGAGACATACACTGGTCCAATCGAAGCAGACCTCAGAGACATGGAGAATAACACAGGGGAGACATACACTGGTCCAATCGAAGCAGACCTCAGAGACATGGAGAATAACACAGGGGAGACATACACTGGTCCAATCGAAGCAGACCTCAGAGACATGGAGAATAACACAGGGGAGACATACACTGGTCCAATCGAAGCAGACCTCAGAGACACGGAGAATAACACAGGGGAGACATACACTGGTCCAATCGAAGCAGACCTCAGAGACATGGAGAATAACACAGGGGAGACATACACTGGTCCAATCGAAGCAGACCTCAGAGACACAGAGAATAACACAGGGGAGACATACACTGGTCCAATCGAAGCAGACCTCAGAGACATGGAGAATAACACAGGGGAGACATACACTGGTCCAATCGAAGCAGACCTCAGAGACATGGAGAATAACACAGGGGAGACATACACTGGTCCAATCGAAGCAGACCTCAGAGACATGGAGAATAACACAGGGGAGACATACACTGGTCCAATCGAAGCAGACCTCAGAGACAGAGATGGTCGGGTTATTTTATCATCGCCAGCCGTCAGCCACCAATCCTCAGATCCTCAATCACATTCATAATCCACATCAGAAATAAGGCAACGCTTTCTGATACATTTATCTTCTTATGAATGGCATGGCACATAGACATTCACTCTGTTGTTTTATGAGCTAATAAATGAATCAGCACTGACCAAACTAGCTGGGCCTTTGTGGTTTAAGTTAATTAAAGAGTCAGCATTCACAGAACATTAATTGACATTCTCCTGAGTGATTCCAACGCCTCTCTAGCGAGACTAATCAACATGCCTTCAGGAGAATAAACAGCTGCCAGACATATTCTCACTTCATTCACAAGTGTGTGTTCTATACTAACAGGAGAATATAGTGAACAGAGGGAATTAAGACTTGGCCCACAAAGCAGTACTGAGGCTGCATCACTGCCTGGTATGGCGACTGCCTGGTATGGCGACCATAAAGCACTACAGAGGATAGTGTGTACGGCTCAGTACATCACTGGGGCCGAGCTTCCTGTCATCCAGGACCTATATAATAGGAGGTGTCAGAGGAAAGCTCATAAAATAGTTAAAGCCTCCAGTCACCCAAGTCATAGACTGTTTTCTCTGCTACCGCACAACAAGCAGTACCGGAGTCAACTTAGTCAAAGTTCCTCTCTAGTCAACGTTCCTCTCTAGTCAACGTTCCTCTCAAGTCAACGTTCCTCTCTAGTCAACGTTCCTCTCTAGTCAACGTTCCTCTCTAGTCAACGTTCCTCTCTAGTCAACGTTCCTCTCTAGTCAACGTTCCTCTCTAGTCAACGTTCCTCTCTAGTCAACGTTCCTGCTCTCGTAATTTTTACCCACACTAGTCATTCTATTTCTATGTTTTATTCAACCCACCTAGTCAGCTAATTATGTGCAGTGTTATGGTCTGGTGAAGGGGCATGAGGAGGGCACCTGGCTGTTTCTACAAGGGTAATCCTTCAACACATTACACAGCAGTTCACCAGATAAATTCATCAACAGGGATTACTCTTTGGAAACAAACTCTAGACATTTTGTATAGTAAGATTGTAGACGGATTGAGCCCAAAGGACGGGAGAATTAGTTTTGGATGACCTGTTTTGTTAAATTTCTTTGTATACACTGTGGACTTCAGCAGAGATGGTATTTTGGTTTTGGGTGAGGACATTGACCTCTAGGCCATGATGCACATCAGCACTAATCTGTGAAGAGATGTTGCTCTATTTTTCCCATAAGGTTAGTAGTATTGCAGACCAAAACATCATAACAGATACACTCACAGTACACACACACACACACACACACACACACACACACACACACACACACACACACACACACACACACACACACACACACACACACACACACACACACACACACACACACACACACACACACACACACACACACACACACACACACACACACACACACACACACACACACACACACACAGAGCTCAATCTGCATACAACCTCCTTTAAGTTTAAGTTACTCCTACTGTTTATCACACACCTTTCCACATCACTTGATGGCTAATTCAACGTAACAAAGGCTTAAGGGCATCATACAAACATGTTTTAGGGTTGACACATACAGTAACAGGGTAGAGAGACACATAACTTCAGGGCAGAGAGACACATACAGTAACAGGGTAGAGAGACACATAACTTCAGGGCAGAGAGACACATACAGTAACAGGGCAGAGAGACACATACAGTAACAGGGCAGAGAGACACATACAGTAACAGGGTAGAGAGACACATACAGTAACAGGGTAGAGAGACACATAACTTCAGGGCAGAGAGACACATACAGTAACAGGGCAGAGAGACACATACAGTAACAGGGCAGAGAGACACATACAGTAACAGGGTAGAGAGACACATACAGTAACAGGGCAGAGAGACACATACAGTAACAGGGCAGAGAGACACATACAGTAACAGGGTAGAGAGACACATAACTTCAGGACAGAGAGACACATACAGTAACAGGGTAGAGAGACACATAACTTCAGGGCAGAGAGACACATACAGTAACAGGGCAGAGAGACACATACAGTAACAGGGCAGAGAGACACATACAGTAACAGGGTAGAGAGACACATAACTTCAGGGCAGAGAGACACATACAGTAACAGGGCAGAGAGACACATACAGTAACAGGGTAGAGAGACACATACAGTAACAGGGCAGAGAGACACATACAGTAACAGGGCAGAGAGACACATACAGTAACAGGGCAGAGAGACACATACAGTAACAGGGTAGAGAGACACATAACTTCAGGGCAGAGAGACACATACTGTAAACGGCAGAGAGACACATAACTTCAGGACAGAGAGACACATACAGTAACAGGGTAGAGAGACACATACAGTAACAGGGCAGATAGACACATACAGTAACAGGGCAGAGAGACACATAACTTCAGGGCAGAGAGACACATACAGTAACAGGGCAGAGAGACACATACACTAACAGGGCAGAGAGACACATACAGTAACAGGGCAGAGAGACACATACAGTAACAGGGCAGAGAGACACATAACTTCAGGGCAGAGAGACACATAACTTCAGGGCAGAGACACACATACAGTAACAGGGCAGAGAGACACATACAGTAACAGGGCAGAGAGACACATAACTTCAAGGCAGAGAGACACATAACTTCAAGGCAGAGAGACACATAACTTCAGGGTAGAGAGACACATAACTTCAGGGCAGAGAGACACATAACTTCAGGGCAGAGAGACACATAACTTCAGGGCAGAGAGACACATACAGTAACAGGGTAGAGAGACACATAACTTCAGGGCAGAGAGACACATACAGTAACAGGGCAGAGAGACACATACAGTAACAGGGCAGAGAGACACATACAGTAACAGGGTAGAGAGACACATAACTTCAGGGCAGAGAGACACATACAGTAACAGGGCAGAGAGACACATACAGTAACAGGGTAGAGAGACACATACAGTAACAGGGTACAGAGACACATACAGTAACAGGGCAGAGAGACACATACAGTAACAGGGCAGAGAGACACATACAGTAACAGGGTAGAGAGACACATAACTTCAGGGCAGAGAGACACATACTGTAAACGGCAGAGAGACACATAACTTCAGGACAGAGAGACACATACAGTAACAGGGTAGAGAGACACATACAGTAACAGGGCAGATAGACACATACAGTAACAGGGCAGAGAGACACATAACTTCAGGGCAGAGAGACACATACAGTAACAGGGCAGAGAGACACATACAGTAACAGGGCAGAGAGACACATACAGTAACAGGGCAGAGAGACACATACAGTAACAGGGCAGAGAGACACATAACTTCAGGGCAGAGAGACACATAACTTCAGGGCAGAGAGACACATACAGTAACAGGGCAGAGAGACACATACAGTAACAGGGCAGAGAGACACATAACTTCAAGGCAGAGAGACACATAACTTCAAGGCAGAGAGACACATAACTTCAGGGTAGAGAGACACATAACTTCAGGGCAGAGAGACACATAACTTCAGGGCAGAGAGACACATAACTTCAGGGCAGAGAGACACATACAGTAACAGGGTAGAGAGACACATAACTTCAGGGCAGAGAGACACATACAGTAACAGGGCAGAGAGACACATACAGTAACAGGGCAGAGAGACACATACAGTAACAGGGCAGAGAGACACATACAGTAACAGGGCAGAGAGACACATACAGTAACAGGGTAGAGAGACACATACAGTAACAGGGTAGAGAGACACATAACTTCAGGGCAGAGAGACACATAACTTCAGGGCAGAGAGACACATACAGTAACAGGGTAGAGAGACACATACAGTAACAGGGCAGAGAGACACATACAGTAAAAGGGCAGAGAGACACATACAGTAACAGGGTAGAGAGACACATACAGTAACAGGGCAGAGAGACACATACAGTAACAGGGCAGAGAGACACATACAGTAACAGGGCAGAGACACACATACAGTAACAGGGTAGAGAGACACATACAGTAACAGGGCAGAGAGACACATACAGTAACAGGGTAGAGAGACACATACAGTAACAGGGCAGAGAGACACATAACTTCAGGGCAGAGAGACACATACAGTAACAGGGTAGAGAGACACATAACTTCAGGGCAGAGAGACACATACAGTAACAGGGCAGAGAGACACATACAGTAACAGGGCAGAGAGACACATACAATAACAGGGTAGAGAGACACATAACTTCAGGGCACAGAGACACATACAGTAACAGGGTAGAGAGACACATACAGTAACAGGGTAGAGAGACACATACAGTAACAGGGCAGAGAGACACATACAGTAACAGGGTAGAGAGACACATACAGTAACAGGGTAGAGAGACACATACAGTAACAGGGCAGAGAGACACATACAGTAACAGGGCAGAGAGACACATACAGTAACAGGGCAGAGAGACACATACAGTAACAGGGTAGAGAGACACATACAGTAACAGGGCAGAGAGACACATACAGTAACAGGGCAGAGAGACACATACAGTAACAGGGTAGAGAGACACATACAGTAACAGGGCAGAGAGACACATAAAGTAACAGGGCAGAGAGACACATAACTTCAGGGCAGAGAGACACATACAGTAACAGGGCAGAGAGACACATACAGTAACAGGGCAGAGAGACACATACAGTAACAGGGCAGAGAGACACATACAGTAACAGGGCAGAGAGACACATAACTTCAGGGCAGAGAGACACATAACTTCAGGGCAGAGAGACACATACAGTAACAGGGCAGAGAGACACATACAGTAACAGGGCAGAGAGACACATAACTTCAAGGCAGAGAGACACATAACTTCAAGGCAGAGAGACACATAACTTCAGGGTAGAGAGACACATAACTTCAGGGCAGAGAGACACATAACTTCAGGGCAGAGAGACACATAACTTCAGGGCAGAGAGACACATACAGTAACAGGGTAGAGAGACACATAACTTCAGGGCAGAGAGACACATACAGTAACAGGGCAGAGAGACACATACAGTAACAGGGCAGAGAGACACATACAGTAACAGGGCAGAGAGACACATACAGTAACAGGGCAGAGAGACACATACAGTAACAGGGCAGAGAGACACATACAGTAACAGGGTAGAGAGACACATAACTTCAGGGCAGAGAGACACATAACTTCAGGGCAGAGAGACACATACAGTAACAGGGTAGAGAGACACATACAGTAACAGGGCAGAGAGACACATACAGTAAAAGGGCAGAGAGACACATACAGTAACAGGGTAGAGAGACACATACAGTAACAGGGCAGAGAGACACATACAGTAACAGGGCAGAGAGACACATACAGTAACAGGGCAGAGAGACACATACAGTAACAGGGTAGAGAGACACATACAGTAACAGGGCAGAGAGACACATACAGTAACAGGGTAGAGAGACACATACAGTAACAGGGCAGAGAGACACATAACTTCAGGGCAGAGAGACACATACAGTAACAGGGTAGAGAGACACATAACTTCAGGGCAGAGAGACACATACAGTAACAGGGCAGAGAGACACATACAGTAACAGGGCAGAGAGACACATACAGTAACAGGGTAGAGAGACACATAACTTCAGGGCACAGAGACACATACAGTAACAGGGTAGAGAGACACATACAGTAACAGGGTAGAGAGACACATACAGTAACAGGGCAGAGAGACACATACAGTAACAGGGTAGAGAGACACATACAGTAACAGGGTAGAGAGACACATACAGTAACAGGGCAGAGAGACACATACAGTAACAGGGCAGAGAGACACATACAGTAACAGGGCAGAGAGACACATACAGTAACAGGGTAGAGAGACACATACAGTAACAGGGCAGAGAGACACATACAGTAACAGGGCAGAGAGACACATACAGTAACAGGGTAGAGAGACACATACAGTAACAGGGCAGAGAGACACATAAAGTAACAGGGCAGAGAGACACATACAGTAACAGGGCAGAGAGACACATAACTTCAGGGCAGAGAGACACATACAGTAACAGGGCAGAGAGACACATACAGTAACAGGGTAGAGAGACACATACAGTAACAAGGCAGAGAGACACATACAGTAACAGGGTAGAGAGACACATACAGTAACAGGGCAGAGAGACACATACAGTAACAGGGTAGAGAGACACATACAGTAACAGGGTAGAGAGACACATAGAGTAACAGGGCAGAGAGACACATAACTTCAGGGCAGAGAGACACATACAGTAACAGGGTAGAGAGACACATAACTTCAAGGCAGAGAGACACATAACTTCAGGGTAGAGAGACACATAACTTCAGGGCAGAGAGACACATAACTTCAGGGCAGAGAGACACATAACTTCAGGGCAGAGAGACACATACAGTAACAGGGTAGAGAGACACATAACTTCAGGGCAGAGAGACACATACAGTAACAGGGCAGAGAGACACATACAGTAACAGGGCAGAGAGACACATACAGTAACAGGGCAGAGAGACACATACAGTAACAGGGCAGAGAGACACATACAGTAACAGGGCAGAGAGACACATACAGTAACAGGGTAGAGAGACACATACAGTAACAGGGTAGAGAGACACATAACTTCAGGGCAGAGAGACACATAACTTCAGGGCAGAGAGACACATACAGTAACAGGGTAGAGAGACACATACAGTAACAGGGCAGAGAGACACATACAGTAACAGGGCAGAGAGACACATACAGTAACAGGGTAGAGAGACACATACAGTAACAGGGTAGAGAGACACATACAGTAACAGGGCAGAGAGACACATACAGTAACAGGGCAGAGAGACACATACAGTAACAGGGTAGAGAGACACATACAGTAACAGGGCAGAGAGACACATACAGTAACAGGGTAGAGAGACACATATAGTAACAGGGCAGAGAGACACATAACTTCAGGGCAGAGAGACACATACAGTAACAGGGTAGAGAGACACATAACTTCAGGGCAGAGAGACACATACAGTAACAGGGCAGAGAGACACATACAGTAACAGGGCAGAGAGACACATACAGTAACAGGGTAGAGAGACACATAACTTCAGGGCACAGAGACACATACAGTAACAGGGTAGAGAGACACATACAGTAACAGGGTAGAGAGACACATACAGTAACAGGGCAGAGAGACACATACAGTAACAGGGTAGAGAGACACATACAGTAACAGGGTAGAGAGACACATACAGTAACAGGGCAGAGAGACACATACAGTAACAGGGCAGAGAGACACATACAGTAACAGGGCAGAGAGACACATACAGTAACAGGGTAGAGAGACACATACAGTAACAGGGCAGAGAGACACATACAGTAACAGGGCAGAGAGACACATACAGTAACAGGGTAGAGAGACACATACAGTAACAGGGCAGAGAGACACATACAGTAACAGGGCAGAGAGACACATACAGTAACAGGGTAGAGAGACACAACTTCAGGGCAGAGAGACACATACAGTAACAGGGCAGAGAGACACATACAGTAACAGGGTAGAGAGACACATACAGTAACAAGGCAGAGAGACACATAACTTCAGGGCAGAGAGACACATACAGTAACAGGGCAGAGAGACACATACAGTAACAGGGCAGAGAGACACATACAGTAACAGGGCAGAGAGACACATACAGTAACAGGGTAGAGAGACACATACAGTAACAGGGCAGAGAGACACATAACTTCAGGGCAGAGATACACATACAGTAACAGGGCAGAGAGATACATACAGTAACAGGGTAGAGAGACACATACAGTAACAGGGAAGAGAGACACATACAGTAACAGGGCAGAGAGACACATACAGTAACAGGGTAGAGAGACACATACAGTAACAGGGCAGAGAGACACATACAGTAACAGGGCAGAGAGACACATACAGTAACAGGCAGAGAGACACAACTTCAGGGCAGAGAGACACATACAGTAACAGGGCAGAGAGACACATACAGTAACAGGGTAGAGAGACACATACAGTAACAAGGCAGAGAGACACATAACTTCAGGGCAGAGAGACACATACAGTAACAGGGTAGAGAGACACATACAGTAACAGGGCAGAGAGACACATACAGTAACAGGGTAGAGAGACACATACAGTAACAGGGTAGAGAGACACATACAGTAACAGGGCAGAGAGACACATACAGTAACAGGGCAGAGAGACACATACAGTAACAGGGCAGAGAGACACATACAGTAACAGGGTAGAGAGACACATACAGTAACAGGGCAGAGAGACACATACAGTAACAGGGCAGAGAGACACATACAGTAACAGGGTAGAGAGACACATACAGTAACAGGGCAGAGAGACACATACAGTAACAGGGCAGAGAGACACATACAGTAACAGGGTAGAGAGACACAACTTCAGGGCAGAGAGACACATACAGTAACAGGGCAGAGAGACACATACAGTAACAGGGTAGAGAGACACATACAGTAACAAGGCAGAGAGACACATAACTTCAGGGCAGAGAGACACATACAGTAACAGGGTAGAGAGACACATACAGTAACAGGGCAGAGAGACACATACAGTAACAGGGCAGAGAGACACATACAGTAACAGGGCAGAGAGACACATACAGTAACAGGGTAGAGAGACACATACAGTAACAGGGCAGAGAGACACATACAGTAACAGGGCAGAGAGACACATACAGTAACAGGGTAGAGACACACATACAGTAACAGGGCACAGAGACACATACAGTAACAGGGCAGAGAGACACATACAGTAACAGGGCAGAGAGACACATAACTTCAGGGCAGAGAGACACATACAGTAACAGGGCAGAGAGACACATACAGTAACAGGGTAGAGAGACACATACAGTAACGAGGCAGAGAGACACATAACTTTAGGGCAGAGAGACACATACAGTAACAGGGCAGAGAGACACATACAGTAACAGGGCAGAGAGACACATACAGTAACAGGGCAGAGAGACACATACAGTAACAGGGTAGAGAGACACATAACTTCAGGGCAGAGAGACACATAACTTCAGGGCAGAGAGACACATACAGTAACAGGGTAGAGAGACACATAACTTCAGGGCAGAGAGACACATACAGTAACAGGGCAGAGAGACACATACAGTAACAGGGCAGAGAGACACATACAGTAACAGGGCAGAGAGACACATACAGTAACAGGGCAGAGAGACACATACAGTAACAGGGTAGAGAGACACATACAGTAACAGGGTAGAGAGACACATAACTTCAGGGCAGAGAGACACATAACTTCAGGGCAGAGAGACACATACAGTAACAGGGTAGAGAGACACATACAGTAACAGGGCAGAGAGACACATACAGTAACAGGGCAGAGAGACACATACAGTAACAGGGTAGAGAGACACATACAGTAACAGGGTAGAGAGACACATACAGTAACAGGGCAGAGAGACACATACAGTAACAGGGCAGAGAGACACATACAGTAACAGGGCAGAGAGACACATACAGTAACAGGGCAGAGAGACACATACAGTAACAGGGTAGAGAGACACATATAGTAACAGGGCAGAGAGACACATAACTTCAGGGCAGAGAGACACATACAGTAACAGGGTAGAGAGACACATAACTTCAGGGCAGAGAGACACATACAGTAACAGGGCAGAGAGACACATACAGTAACAGGGCAGAGAGACACATACAGTAACAGGGTAGAGAGACACATAACTTCAGGGCACAGAGACACATACAGTAACAGGGTAGAGAGACACATACAGTAACAGGGTAGAGAGACACATACAGTAACAGGGCAGAGAGACACATACAGTAACAGGGTAGAGAGACACATACAGTAACAGGGTAGAGAGACACATACAGTAACAGGGCAGAGAGACACATACAGTAACAGGGCAGAGAGACACATACAGTAACAGGGCAGAGAGACACATACAGTAACAGGGTAGAGAGACACATACAGTAACAGGGCAGAGAGACACATACAGTAACAGGGCAGAGAGACACATACAGTAACAGGGTAGAGAGACACATACAGTAACAGGGCAGAGAGACACATACAGTAACAGGGCAGAGAGACACATACAGTAACAGGGTAGAGAGACACAACTTCAGGGCAGAGAGACACATACAGTAACAGGGCAGAGAGACACATACAGTAACAGGGTAGAGAGACACATACAGTAACAAGGCAGAGAGACACATAACTTCAGGGCAGAGAGACACATACAGTAACAGGGCAGAGAGACACATACAGTAACAGGGCAGAGAGACACATACAGTAACAGGGCAGAGAGACACATACAGTAACAGGGTAGAGAGACACATACAGTAACAGGGCAGAGAGACACATAACTTCAGGGCAGAGAGACACATACAGTAACAGGGCAGAGAGACACATACAGTAACAGGGTAGAGAGACACATACAGTAACAGGGTAGAGAGACACATACAGTAACAGGGTAGAGAGACACATACAGTAACAGGGCAGAGAGACACATACAGTAACAGGGCAGAGAGACACATACAGTAACAGGGCAGAGAGACACATACAGTAACAGGGTAGAGAGACACATACAGTAACAGGGCAGAGAGACACATACAGTAACAGGGCAGAGAGACACATACAGTAACAGGGCAGAGAGACACATACAGTAACAGGGCAGAGAGACACATACAGTAACAGGGCAGAGAGACACATACAGTAACAGGGCAGAGAGACACATACAGTAACAGGGTAGAGAGACACATACAGTAACAGGGTAGAGAGACACATAACTTCAGGGCAGAGAGACACATAACTTCAGGGCAGAGAGACACATACAGTAACAGGGTAGAGAGACACATACAGTAACAGGGCAGAGAGACACATACAGTAACAGGGCAGAGAGACACATACAGTAACAGGGTAGAGAGACACATACAGTAACAGGGTAGAGAGACACATACAGTAACAGGGCAGAGAGACACATACAGTAACAGGGCAGAGAGACACATACAGTAACAGGGCAGAGAGACACATACAGTAACAGGGCAGAGAGACACATACAGTAACAGGGCAGAGAGACACATACAGTAACAGGGCAGAGAGACACATACAGTAACAGGGCAGAGAGACACATACAGTAACAGGGTAGAGAGACACATACAGTAACAGGGCAGAGAGACACATACAGTAACAGGGCAGAGAGACACATACAGTAACAGGGTAGAGAGACACAACTTCAGGGCAGAGAGACACATACAGTAACAGGGCAGAGAGACACATACAGTAACAGGGTAGAGAGACACATACAGTAACAAGGCAGAGAGACACATAACTTCAGGGCAGAGAGACACATACAGTAACAGGGCAGAGAGACACATACAGTAACAGGGCAGAGAGACACATACAGTAACAGGGCAGAGAGACACATACAGTAACAGGGTAGAGAGACACATACAGTAACAGGGCAGAGAGACACATAACTTCAGGGCAGAGAGACACATACAGTAACAGGGCAGAGAGACACATACAGTAACAGGGTAGAGAGACACATACAGTAACAGGGTAGAGAGACACATACAGTAACAGGGTAGAGAGACACATACAGTAACAGGGCAGAGAGACACATACAGTAACAGGGCAGAGAGACACATACAGTAACAGGGCAGAGAGACACATACAGTAACAGGGTAGAGAGACACATACAGTAACAGGGCAGAGAGACACATACAGTAACAGGGCAGAGAGACACATACAGTAACAGGGTAGAGAGACACATACAGTAACAGGGCAGAGAGACACATACAGTAACAGGGCAGAGAGACACATACAGTAACAGGGTAGAGAGACACAACTTCAGGGCAGAGAGACACATACAGTAACAGGGCAGAGAGACACATACAGTAACAGGGTAGAGAGACACATACAGTAACAAGGCAGAGAGACACATAACTTCAGGGCAGAGAGACACATACAGTAACAGGGTAGAGAGACACATACAGTAACAGGGCAGAGAGACACATACAGTAACAGGGCAGAGAGACACATACAGTAACAGGGCAGAGAGACACATACAGTAACAGGGTAGAGAGACACATACAGTAACAGGGCAGAGAGACACATACAATAACAGGGCAGAGAGACACATACAGTAACAGGGTAGAGAGACACATACAGTAACAGGGCAGAGAGACACATACAGTAACAGGGCAGAGAGACACATACAGTAACAGGGCAGAGAGACACATAACTTCAGGGCAGAGAGACACATACAGTAACAGGGCAGAGAGACACATACAGTAACAGGGTAGAGAGACACATACAGTAACGAGGCAGAGAGACACATAACTTTAGGGCAGAGAGACACATACAGTAACAGGGCAGAGAGACACATACAGTAACAGGGCAGAGAGACACATACAGTAACAGGGCAGAGAGACACATACAGTAACAGGGTAGAGAGACACATAGAGTAACAGGGCAGAGAGACACATAACTTCAGGGCAGAGAGACACATACAGTAACAGGGTAGAGAGACACATAACTTCAAGGCAGAGAGACACATAACTTCAGGGTAGAGAGACACATAACTTCAGGGCAGAGAGACACATAACTTCAGGGCAGAGAGACACATAACTTCAGGGCAGAGAGACACATACAGTAACAGGGTAGAGAGACACATAACTTCAGGGCAGAGAGACACATACAGTAACAGGGCAGAGAGACACATACAGTAACAGGGCAGAGAGACACTTACAGTAACAGGGTAGAGAGACACATAACTTCAGGGCAGAGAGACACATAACTTCAGGGCAGAGAGACACATAACTTCAGGGCAGAGAGACACATACAGTAACAGGGCAGAGAGACACATACAGTAACAGGGCAGAGAGACACATACAGTAACAGGGCAGAGAGACACATACAGTAACAGGGCAGAGAGACACATACAGTAACAGGGTAGAGAGACACATACAGTAACAGGGTAGAGAGACACATAACTTCAGGGCAGAGAGACACATAACTTCAGGGCAGAGAGACACATACAGTAACAGGGTAGAGAGACACATACAGTAACAGGGCAGAGAGACACATACAGTAACAGGGCAGAGAGACACATACAGTAACAGGGTAGAGAGACACATACAGTAACAGGGTAGAGAGACACATACAGTAACAGGGCAGAGAGACACATACAGTAACAGGGCAGAGAGACACATACAGTAACAGGGTAGAGAGACACATACAGTAACAGGGCAGAGAGACACATACAGTAACAGGGCAGAGAGACACATACAGTAACAGGGCAGAGAGACACATACAGTAACAGGGTAGAGAGACACATACAGTAACAGGGCAGAGAGACACATACAGTAACAGGGCAGAGAGACACATACAGTAACAGGGTAGAGAGACACATACAGTAACAGGGCAGAGAGACACATACAGTAACAGGGCAGAGAGACACATACAGTAACAGGGTAGAGAGACACAACTTCAGGGCAGAGAGACACATACAGTAACAGGGCAGAGAGACACATACAGTAACAGGGTAGAGAGACACATACAGTAACAAGGCAGAGAGACACATAACTTCAGGGCAGAGAGACACATACAGTAACAGGGTAGAGAGACACATACAGTAACAGGGCAGAGAGACACATACAGTAACAGGGCAGAGAGACACATACAGTAACAGGGCAGAGAGACACATACAGTAACAGGGTAGAGAGACACATACAGTAACAGGGCAGAGAGACACATACAATAACAGGGCAGAGAGACACATACAGTAACAGGGTAGAGAGACACATACAGTAACAGGGCAGAGAGACACATACAGTAACAGGGCAGAGAGACACATACAGTAACAGGGCAGAGAGACACATAACTTCAGGGCAGAGAGACACATACAGTAACAGGGCAGAGAGACACATACAGTAACAGGGTAGAGAGACACATACAGTAACGAGGCAGAGAGACACATAACTTTAGGGCAGAGAGACACATACAGTAACAGGGCAGAGAGACACATACAGTAACAGGGCAGAGAGACACATACAGTAACAGGGCAGAGAGACACATACAGTAACAGGGTAGAGAGACACATAGAGTAACAGGGCAGAGAGACACATAACTTCAGGGCAGAGAGACACATACAGTAACAGGGTAGAGAGACACATAACTTCAAGGCAGAGAGACACATAACTTCAGGGTAGAGAGACACATAACTTCAGGGCAGAGAGACACATAACTTCAGGGCAGAGAGACACATAACTTCAGGGCAGAGAGACACATACAGTAACAGGGTAGAGAGACACATAACTTCAGGGCAGAGAGACACATACAGTAACAGGGCAGAGAGACACATACAGTAACAGGGCAGAGAGACACATACAGTAACAGGGTAGAGAGACACATAACTTCAGGGCAGAGAGACACATAACTTCAGGGCAGAGAGACACATAACTTCAGGGCAGAGAGACACATACAGTAACAGGGCAGAGAGACACATACAGTAACAGGGCAGAGAGACACATACAGTAACAGGGCAGAGAGACACATACAGTAACAGGGCAGAGAGACACATACAGTAACAGGGTAGAGAGACACATACAGTAACAGGGTAGAGAGACACATAACTTCAGGGCAGAGAGACACATAACTTCAGGGCAGAGAGACACATACAGTAACAGGGTAGAGAGACACATACAGTAACAGGGCAGAGAGACACATACAGTAACAGGGCAGAGAGACACATACAGTAACAGGGTAGAGAGACACATACAGTAACAGGGTAGAGAGACACATACAGTAACAGGGCAGAGAGACACATACAGTAACAGGGCAGAGAGACACATACAGTAACAGGGTAGAGAGACACATACAGTAACAGGGCAGAGAGACACATACAGTAACAGGGTAGAGAGACACATACAGTAACAGGGCAGAGAGACACATAACTTCAGGGCAGAGAGACACATACAGTAACAGGGTAGAGAGACACATAACTTCAGGGCAGAGAGACACATACAGTAACAGGGCAGAGAGACACATACAGTAACAGGGCAGAGAGACACATACAGTAACAGGGCAGAGAGACACATAACTTCAGGGCACAGAGACACATACAGTAACAGGGTAGAGAGACACATACAGTAACAGGGTAGAGAGACACATACAGTAACAGGGCAGAGAGACACATACAGTAACAGGGTAGAGAGACACATACAGTAACAGGGTAGAGAGACACATACAGTAACAGGGCAGAGAGACACATACAGTAACAGGGCAGAGAGACACATACAGTAACAGGGCAGAGAGACACATACAGTAACAGGGTAGAGAGACACATACAGTAACAGGGCAGAGAGACACATACAGTAACAGGGCAGAGAGACACATACAGTAACAGGGTAGAGAGACACATACAGTAACAGGGCAGAGAGACACATACAGTAACAGGGCAGAGAGACACATACAGTAACAGGGTAGAGAGACACAACTTCAGGGCAGAGAGACACATACAGTAACAGGGCAGAGAGACACATACAGTAACAGGGTAGAGAGACACATACAGTAACAAGGCAGAGAGACACATAACTTCAGGGCAGAGAGACACATACAGTAACAGGGCAGAGAGACACATACAGTAACAGGGCAGAGAGACACATACAGTAACAGGGCAGAGAGACACATACAGTAACAGGGTAAAGAGACACATATAGTAACAGGGCAGAGAGACACATAACTTCAGGGCAGAGAGACACATACAGTAACAGGGCAGAGAGACACATACAGTAACAGGGTAGAGAGACACATACAGTAACAGGGTAGAGAGACACATACAGTAACAGGGTAGAGAGACACATACAGTAACAGGGCAGAGAGACACATACAGTAACAGGGCAGAGAGACACATACAGTAACAGGGCAGAGAGACACATACAGTAACAGGGTAGAGAGACACATACAGTAACAGGACAGAGAGACACATACAGTAACAGGGCAGAGAGACACATACAGTAACAGGGTAGAGAGACACATACAGTAACAGGGCAGAGAGACACATACAGTAACAGGGTAGAGAGAAACAACTTCAGGGCAGAGAGACACATACAGTAACAGGGCAGAGAGACACATACAGTAACAGGGTAGAGAGACACATACAGTAACAAGGCAGAGAGACACATAACTTCAGGGCAGAGAGACACATACAGTAACAGGGCAGAGAGACACATACAGTAACAGGGCAGAGAGACACATACAGTAACAGGGCAGAGAGACACATACAGTAACAGGGCAGAGAGACACATACAGTAACAGGGCAGAGAGACACATAACTTCAGGGCAGAGAGACACATACAGTAACAGGGCAGAGAGACACATACAGTAACAGGGTAGAGAGACACATACAGTAACAGGGTAGAGAGATACATACAGTAACAGGGTAGAGAGACACATACAGTAACAGGGCAGAGAGACACATACAGTAACAGGGCAGAGAGACACATACAGTAACAGGGTAGAGAGACACATAACTTCAGGGCAGAGAGACACATACAGTAACAGGGTAGAGAGACACATACAGTAACAAGGCAGAGAGACACATAACTTCAGGGCAGAGAGACACATACAGTAACAGGGCAGAGAGACACATACAGTAACAGGGCAGAGAGACACATACAGTAACAGGGCAGAGAGACACATACAGTAACAGGGCAGAGAGACACATACAGTAACAGGGTAGAGAGACACATACAGTAACAGGGTAGAGAGGCACATACAGTAACAGGGTAGAGAGACACATACAGTAACAGGGCAGAGAGACACATACAGTAACAGGGTAGAGAGACAAATAACTTCAGGGCAGAGAGACACATACAGTAACAGGGCAGAGAGACACATACAGTAACAGGGTAGAGAGACACATAACTTCAGGGCAGAGAGACACATACAGTAACAGGGCAGAGAGACACATACAGTAACAGGGTAGAGAGACACATACAGTAACAGGGTAGAGAGACACATAACTTCAGGGCAGAGAGACACATACAGTAACAGGGCAGAGAGACACATACAGTAACAGGGCAGAGAGACACATACAGTAACAGGGTAGAGAGACACATACAGTAACAGGGCAGAGAGACACATACAGTAACAGTGCAGAGAGACACATACAGTAACAGGGTAGAGAGACACATACAGTAACAGGGCAGAGAGACACATACAGTAACAGGGCAGAGAGACACATAACTTCAGGACAGAGAGACACATAACTTCAGTACAGAGAGACACATACAGTAACAGGGTAGAGAGACACATAACTTCAGGGCAGAGAGACACATACAGTAACAGGGCAGAGAGACACATACAGTAACAGGGCAGAGAGACACATACAGTAACAGGGTAGAGAGACACATAACTTCAGGGCAGAGAGACACATACAGTAACAGGGTAGAGAGACACATAACTTCAGGGCAGAGAGACACATAACTTCAGGACAGAGAGACACATACAGTAACAGGGTAGAGAGACACATAACTTCAGGGCAGAGAGACACATAACTTCAGGACAGAGAGACACATACAGTAACAGGGTAGAGAGACACATACAGTAACAGGGCAGAGAGACACATACAGTAACAGGGTAGAGAGACACATAACTTCAGGGCAGAGAGACACATAACTTCAGGACAGAGAGACACATACAGTAACAGGGTAGAGAGACACATAACTTCAGGACAGAGAGACACATACAGTAACAGGGTAGAGAGACACATAACTTCAGGGCAGAGAGACACATAACTTCAGGGCAGAGAGACACATAACTTCAGGGCAGAGAGACACATACAGTAACAGGGCAGAGAGACACATACAGTAACAGGGTAGAGAGACACATACAGGAACAGGGCAGAGAGACACATACAGTAACAGGGCAGAGAGACACATACAGTAACAGGGCAGAGATACACATAACTTCAGGGCAGAGAGACACATACAGTAACAGGGCAGAGAGACACATACAGTAACAGGGTAGAGAGACACATAACTTCAGGGCAGAGAGACACATACAGTAACAGGGCAGAGATACACATAACTTCAGGACAGAGAGACACATACAGTAACAGGGTAGAGAGACACATACAGTAACAGGGCAGATACACACATACAGTAACAGGGCAGAGAGACACATAACTTCAGGGCAGAGAGACACATACAGTAACAGGGTAGAGAGACACATACAGTAACAGGGCAGAGAGACACATAACTTCAGGGCAGAGAGACACATACAGTAACAGGGCAGAGAGACACATACAGTAACAGGGTAGAGAGACACATACAGTAACAGGGTAGAGAGATACATACAGTAACAGGGTAGAGAGACACATACAGTAACAGGGCAGAGAGACACATAACTTCAGGGCAGAGAGACACATACAGTAACAGGGCAGAGAGACACATACAGTAACAGGGTAGAGAGACACATACAGTAACAGGGTAGAGAGATACATACAGTAACAGGGTAGAGAGACACATACAGTAACAGGGCAGAGAGACACATACAGTAACAGGGCAGAGAGACACATACAGTAACAGGGTAGAGAGACACATAACTTCAGGGCAGAGAGACACATACAGTAACAGGGTAGAGAGACACATACAGTAACAAGGCAGAGAGACACATAACTTCAGGGCAGAGAGACACATACAGTAACAGGGCAGAGAGACACATACAGTAACAGGGCAGAGAGACACATACAGTAACAGGGCAGAGAGACACATACAGTAACAGGGCAGAGAGACACATACAGTAACAGGGTAGAGAGACACATACAGTAACAGGGTAGAGAGGCACATACAGTAACAGGGTAGAGAGACACATACAGTAACAGGGCAGAGAGACACATACAGTAACAGGGTAGAGAGACACATAACTTCAGGGCAGAGAGACACATACAGTAACAGGGCAGAGAGACACATACAGTAACAGGGTAGAGAGACACATAACTTCAGGGCAGAGAGACACATACAGTAACAGGGCAGAGAGACACATACAGTAACAGGGTAGAGAGACACATAACTTCAGGGCAGAGAGACACATAACTTCAGGACAGAGAGACACATACAGTAACAGGGTAGAGAGACACATAACTTCAGGACAGAGAGACACATACAGTAACAGGGTAGAGAGACACATAACTTCAGGGCAGAGAGACACATAACTTCAGGGCAGAGAGACACATAACTTCAGGGCAGAGAGACACATACAGTAACAGGGCAGAGAGACACATACAGTAACAGGGTAGAGAGACACATACAGGAACAGGGCAGAGAGACACATACAGTAACAGGGCAGAGAGACACATACAGTAACAGGGCAGAGATACACATAACTTCAGGGCAGAGAGACACATACAGTAACAGGGCAGAGAGACACATACAGTAACAGGGTAGAGAGACACATAACTTCAGGGCAGAGAGACACATACAGTAACAGGGCAGAGATACACATAACTTCAGGACAGGGAGACAAATACAGTAACAGGGTAGAGAGACACATACAGTAACAGGGCAGATACACACATACAGTAACAGGGCAGAGAGACACATAACTTCAGGGCAGAGAGACACATACAGTAACAGGGCAGAGAGACACATACAGTAACAGGGCAGAGAGACACATAACTTCAGGGCAGAGAGACACATAACTTCAGGGCAGAGAGACACATAACTTCAGGGCAGAGAGACACATACAGTAACAGGGCAGAGAGACACAGAACTTCAAGGCAGAGAGACACATAACTTCCGGGCAGAGAGACATATAACTTCAGGGCAGAGAGACACATAACTTCAGGGCAGAGAGACACATAACTTCAGGGCAGAGAGACACATACAGTAACAGGGTAGAGAGACACATAACTTCAGGGCAGAGAGACACATACAGTAACAGGGCAGAGAGACACATACAGTAACAGGGCAGAGAGACACATAACTTCACAGAGACACATACAGTAACAGGGTAGAGAGACACATAACTTCAGGGCAGAGAGACAAATACAGTAACAGGGCAGAGAGACACATACAGTAACAGGGCAGAGAGACACATACAGTAACAGGGTAGAGAGACACATACAGTAACAGGGTAGAGAGACACATAACTTCAGGGCAGAGAGACACATACAGTAACAGGGCAGAGAGACACATACAGTAACAGGGCAGAGAGACACATAACTTCAGGGTAGAGAGACACATACAGTAACAGGGTAGAGAGACACATAACTTCAGGGCAGAGAGACAAATACAGTAACAGGGCAGAGAGACACATACAGTAACAGGGCAGAGAGACACATACAGTAACAGGGTAGAGAGACACATAACTTCAGGGCAGAGAGACACATACAGTAACAGGGCAGAGAGACACATACAGTAACAGGGTAGAGAGACACATACAGTAACAGGGCAGAGAGACACATACAGTAACAGGGTAGAGAGACACATACAGTAACAGGGTAGAGAGACACATAACTTCAGGGCAGAGAGACACATAACTTCAGGGCAGAGAGACACATACAGTAACAGGGTAGAGAGACACATACAGTAACAGGGCAGAGAGACACATACAGTAACAGGGCAGAGAGACACATACAGTAACAGGGTAGAGAGACACATACAGTAACAGGGCAGAGAGACACATACAGTAACAGGGTAGAGAGACACATACAGTAACAGGGTAGAGAGACACATAACTTCAGGGCACAGAGACACATACAGTAACAGGGCAGAGAGACACATACAGTAACAGGGTAGAGAGACACATAACTTCAGGGCACAGAGACACATACAGTAACAGGGTAGAGAGACACATACAGTAACAGGGTAGAGAGACACATACAGTAACAGGGCAGAGAGACACATACAGTAACAGGGCAGAGAGACACATACAGTAACAGGGCAGAGAGACACTTACAGTAACAGGGTAGAGAGACACATACAGTAACAGGGCAGAGAGACACATACAGTAACAGGGTAGAGAGACACATACAGTAACAGGGCAGAGAGACACATATAGTAACAGGGCAGAGACACATACAGTAACAGGGCAGAGAGACACATACAGTAACAAGGCAGAGAGACACATACAGTAACAGGCATACAGTAACAGGGCAGAGAGACACATACAGTAACAGGGCAGAGAGACACATACAGTAACAGGGTAGAGAGACACATACAGTAACAGGGCAGAGAGACACATAACTTCAGGGCAGAGAGACACATACAGTAACAGGGCAGAGAGACACATACAGTAACAGGGTAGAGAGACACATACAGTAACAGGGTAGAGACACACATACAGTAACAGGGTAGAGAGACACATACAGTAACAGGGCAGAGAGACACATACAGTAACAGGGTAGAGAGACACATAACTTCAGGGCAGAGAGACACATACAGTAACAGGGCAGAGAGACACATACAGTAACAGGGTAGAGAGACACATACCGTAACAGGGCAGAGAGACACATACAGTAACAGGGCAGAGAGACACATACAGTAACAGGGTAGAGAGACACATACAGTAACAGGGCAGAGAGACACATACAGTAACAGGGCAGAGAGACACATACAGTAACAGGGCAGAGAGACACATACAGTAACAGGGTAGAGAGACACATACAGTAACAGGGCAGAGAGACACATAACTTCAGGACAGAGAGACACATAACTTCAGGACAGAGAGACACATACAGTAACAGGGCAGAGAGACACATACAGTAACAGGGTAGAGAGACACATAACTTCAGGGCAGAGAGACACATACAGTAACAGGGCAGAGAGACACATACAGTAACAGGGCAGAGAGACACATAACTTCAGGACAGAGAGACACATAACTTCAGGACAGAGAGACACATACAGTAACAGGGCAGAGAGACACATACAGTAACAGGGCAGAGAGACACATACAGTAACAGGGCAGAGAGACACATACAGTAACAGTGCAGAGAGACACATACAGTAACAGGGCAGAGAGACACATACAGTAACAGGGTAGAGAGACACATACAGTAACAGGGCAGAGAGACACATACAGTAACAGGGCAGAGAGACACATAACTTCAGGGTAGAGAGACACATACAGTAACAGGGTAGAGAGACACATAACTTCAGGGCAGAGAGACAAATACAGTAACAGGGCAGAGAGACACATACAGTAACAGGGCAGAGAGACACATACAGTAACAGGGTAGAGAGACACATAACTTCAGGGCAGAGAGACACATACAGTAACAGGGCAGAGAGACACATACAGTAACAGGGTAGAGAGACACATAACTTCAGGGCAGAGAGACACATACAGTAACAGGGCAGAGAGACACATACAGTAACAGGGCAGAGAGACACATAACTTCAGGACAGAGAGACACATAACTTCAGGACAGAGAGACACATACAGTAACAGGGCAGAGAGACACATACAGTAACAGGGCAGAGAGACACATACAGTAACAGGGCAGAGAGACACATACAGTAACAGGGCAGAGAGACACATACAGTAACAGGGCAGAGAGACACATACAGTAACAGGGTAGAGAGACACATACAGTAACAGGGCAGAGAGACACATACAGTAACAGGGCAGAGAGACACATAACTTCAGGACAGAGAGACACATAACTTCAGGACAGAGAGACACATACAGTAACAGGGCAGAGAGACACATACAGTAACAGGGTAGAGAGACACATAACTTCAGGGTAGAGAGACACATACAGTAACAGGGCAGAGAGACACATACAGTAACAGGGCAGAGAGACACATAACTTCAGGACAGAGAGACACATAACTTCAGGACAGAGAGACACATACAGTAACAGGGCAGAGAGACACATACAGTAACAGGGCAGAGAGACACATACAGTAACAGGGCAGAGAGACACATACAGTAACAGGCATACAGTAACAGGGCAGAGAGACACATACAGTAACAGGGCAGAGAGACACATACAGTAACAGGGTAGAGAGACACATACAGTAACAGGGCAGAGAGACACATAACTTCAGGGCAGAGAGACACATACAGTAACAGGGCAGAGAGACACATACAGTAACAGGGTAGAGAGACACATACAGTAACAGGGTAGAGAGACACATACAGTAACAGGGTAGAGAGACACATACAGTAACAGGGCAGAGAGACACATACAGTAACAGGGTAGAGAGACACATAACTTCAGGGCAGAGAGACACATACAGTAACAGGGCAGAGAGACACATACAGTAACAGGGTAGAGAGACACATACAGTAACAGGGCAGAGAGACACATACAGTAACAGGGCAGAGAGACACATACAGTAACAGGGTAGAGAGACACATACAGTAACAGGGCAGAGAGACACATACAGTAACAGGGCAGAGAGACACATACAGTAACAGGGCAGAGAGACACATACAGTAACAGGGTAGAGAGACACATACAGTAACAGGGCAGAGAGACACATAACTTCAGGACAGAGAGACACATAACTTCAGGACAGAGAGACACATACAGTAACAGGGCAGAGAGACACATACAGTAACAGGGTAGAGAGACACATAACTTCAGGGCAGAGAGACACATACAGTAACAGGGCAGAGAGACACATACAGTAACAGGGCAGAGAGACACATAACTTCAGGACAGAGAGACACATAACTTCAGGACAGAGAGACACATACAGTAACAGGGCAGAGAGACACATACAGTAACAGGGCAGAGAGACACATACAGTAACAGGGCAGAGAGACACATACAGTAACAGGGCAGAGAGACACATACAGTAACAGGGCAGAGAGACACATACAGTAACAGGGCAGAGAGACACATACAGTAACAGGGCAGAGAGACACATACAGTAACAGGGTAGAGAGACACATACAGTAACAGGGCAGAGACACATATAGTAACAGGGTACAGAGACACATAACTTCAGGGCAGAGAGACACATACAGTAACAGGGTAGAGAGACACATACAGTAACAGGGTAGAGAGACACATACAGTAACAAGGCAGAGAGACACATACAGTAACAGGCATACAGTAACAGGGCAGAGAGACACATACAGTAACAGGGCAGAGAGACATATACAGTAACAGGGTAGAGAGACACATACAGTAACAGGGCAGAGAGACACATAACTTCAGGGCAGAGAGACACATACAGTAACAGGGCAGAGAGACACATACAGTAACAGGGTAGAGAGACACATACAGTAACAGGGTAGAGAGACACATACAGTAACAGGGTAGAGAGACACATACAGTAACAGGGCAGAGAGACACATACAGTAACAGGGTAGAGAGACATAACTTCAGGGCAGAGAGACACATTCAGTAACAGGGCAGAGAGACACATACAGTAACAGGGTAGAGAGACACATACAGTAACAGGGCAGAGAGACACATACAGTAACAGGGCAGAGAGACACATACAGTAACAGGGTAGAGAGACACATACAGTAACAGGACAGAGAGACACATACAGTAACAGGGCAGAGAGACACATACAGTAACAGGGCAGAGAGACACATACAGTAACAGGGTAGAGAGACACATACAGTAACAGTGCAGAGAGACACATAACTTCAGGACAGAGAGACACATAACTTCAGGACAGAGAGACACATACAGTAACAGGGCAGAGAGACACATACAGTAACAGGGTAGAGAGACACATAACTTCAGGGCAGAGAGACACATACAGTAACAGGGCAGAGAGACACATACAGTAACAGGGCAGAGAGACACATAACTTCAGGACAGAGAGACACATAACTTCAGGACAGAGAGACACATACAGTAACAGGGCAGAGAGACACATACAGTAACAGGGCAGAGAGACACATACAGTAACAGGGCAGAGAGACACATACAGTAACAGGGCAGAGAGACACATACAGTAACAGGGCAGAGAGACACATACAGTAACAGGGTAGAGAGACACATACAGTAACAGGGCAGAGAGACACATATAGTAACAGGGCACAGAGACACATACAGTAACAGGGTAGAGAGACACATACAGTAACAAGGCAGAGAGACACATACAGTAACAGGCATACAGTAACAGGGCAGAGAGACACATACAGTAACAGGGCAGAGAGACATATACAGTAACAGGGTAGAGAGACACATACAGTAACAGGGCAGAGAGACACATAACTTCAGGGCAGAGAGACACATACAGTAACAGGGCAGAGAGACACATACAGTAACAGGGTAGAGAGACACATACAGTAACAGGGCAGAGAGACACATACAGTAACAGGGTAGAGAGACACATACAGTAACAGGGCAGAGAGACACATACAGTAACAGGGTAGAGAGACACATAACTTCAGGGCAGAGAGACACATTCAGTAACAGGGCAGAGAGACACATACAGTAACAGGGTAGAGAGACACATACAGTAACAGGGCAGAGAGACACATACAGTAACAGGGCAGAGAGACACATACAGTAACAGGGTAGAGAGACACATACAGTAACAGGACAGAGAGACACATACAGTAACAGGGCAGAGAGACACATACAGTAACAGGGCAGAGAGACACATACAGTAACAGGGTAGAGAGACACATACAGTAACAGTGCAGAGAGACACATAACTTCAGGACAGAGAGACACATAACTTCAGGACAGAGAGACACATACAGTAACAGGGCAGAGAGACACATACAGTAACAGGGTAGAGAGACACATAACTTCAGGGCAGAGAGACACATAACTTCAGGGCAGAGAGACACATACAGTAACAGGGTAGAGAGACACATACAGTAACAGGGCAGAGAGACACATACAGTAACAGGGCAGAGAGACACATACAGTAACAGGGTAGAGAGACACATACAGTAACAGGGTAGAGAGACACATACAGTAACAGGGCAGAGAGACACATACAGTAACAGGGCAGAGAGACACATACAGTAACAGGGTAGAGAGACACATACAGTAACAGGGCAGAGAGACACATACAGTAACAGGGTAGAGAGACACATATAGTAACAGGGCAGAGAGACACATAACTTCAGGGCAGAGAGACACATACAGTAACAGGGTAGAGAGACACATAACTTCAGGGCAGAGAGACACATACAGTAACAGGGCAGAGAGACACATACAGTAACAGGGCAGAGAGACACATACAGTAACAGGGTAGAGAGACACATAACTTCAGGGCACAGAGACACATACAGTAACAGGGTAGAGAGACACATACAGTAACAGGGTAGAGAGACACATACAGTAACAGGGCAGAGAGACACATACAGTAACAGGGTAGAGAGACACATACAGTAACAGGGTAGAGAGACACATACAGTAACAGGGCAGAGAGACACATACAGTAACAGGGCAGAGAGACACATACAGTAACAGGGCAGAGAGACACATACAGTAACAGGGTAGAGAGACACATACAGTAACAGGGCAGAGAGACACATACAGTAACAGGGCAGAGAGACACATACAGTAACAGGGTAGAGAGACACATACAGTAACAGGGCAGAGAGACACATACAGTAACAGGGCAGAGAGACACATACAGTAACAGGGTAGAGAGACACAACTTCAGGGCAGAGAGACACATACAGTAACAGGGCAGAGAGACACATACAGTAACAGGGTAGAGAGACACATACAGTAACAAGGCAGAGAGACACATAACTTCAGGGCAGAGAGACACATACAGTAACAGGGCAGAGAGACACATACAGTAACAGGGCAGAGAGACACATACAGTAACAGGGCAGAGAGACACATACAGTAACAGGGTAGAGAGACACATACAGTAACAGGGCAGAGAGACACATAACTTCAGGGCAGAGAGACACATACAGTAACAGGGCAGAGAGACACATACAGTAACAGGGCAGAGAGACACATACAGTAACAGGGTAGAGAGACACATACAGTAACAGGGTAGAGAGACACATACAGTAACAGGGCAGAGAGACACATACAGTAACAGGGCAGAGAGACACATACAGTAACAGGGCAGAGAGACACATACAGTAACAGGGTAGAGAGACACATACAGTAACAGGGCAGAGAGACACATACAGTAACAGGGCAGAGAGACACATACAGTAACAGGGCAGAGAGACACATACAGTAACAGGGCAGAGAGACACATACAGTAACAGGGCAGAGAGACACATACAGTAACAGGGCAGAGAGACACATACAGTAACAGGGTAGAGAGACACATACAGTAACAGGGTAGAGAGACACATAACTTCAGGGCAGAGAGACACATAACTTCAGGGCAGAGAGACACATACAGTAACAGGGTAGAGAGACACATACAGTAACAGGGCAGAGAGACACATACAGTAACAGGGCAGAGAGACACATACAGTAACAGGGTAGAGAGACACATACAGTAACAGGGTAGAGAGACACATACAGTAACAGGGCAGAGAGACACATACAGTAACAGGGCAGAGAGACACATACAGTAACAGGGTAGAGAGACACATACAGTAACAGGGCAGAGAGACACATACAGTAACAGGGCAGAGAGACACATACAGTAACAGGGCAGAGAGACACATACAGTAACAGGGCAGAGAGACACATACAGTAACAGGGTAGAGAGACACATACAGTAACAGGGCAGAGAGACACATACAGTAACAGGGCAGAGAGACACATACAGTAACAGGGTAGAGAGACACAACTTCAGGGCAGAGAGACACATACAGTAACAGGGCAGAGAGACACATACAGTAACAGGGTAGAGAGACACATACAGTAACAAGGCAGAGAGACACATAACTTCAGGGCAGAGAGACACATACAGTAACAGGGCAGAGAGACACATACAGTAACAGGGCAGAGAGACACATACAGTAACAGGGCAGAGAGACACATACAGTAACAGGGTAGAGAGACACATACAGTAACAGGGCAGAGAGACACATAACTTCAGGGCAGAGAGACACATACAGTAACAGGGCAGAGAGACACATACAGTAACAGGGTAGAGAGACACATACAGTAACAGGGTAGAGAGACACATACAGTAACAGGGTAGAGAGACACATACAGTAACAGGGCAGAGAGACACATACAGTAACAGGGCAGAGAGACACATACAGTAACAGGGCAGAGAGACACATACAGTAACAGGGTAGAGAGACACATACAGTAACAGGGCAGAGAGACACATACAGTAACAGGGCAGAGAGACACATACAGTAACAGGGTAGAGAGACACATACAGTAACAGGGCAGAGAGACACATACAGTAACAGGGCAGAGAGACACATACAGTAACAGGGTAGAGAGACACAACTTCAGGGCAGAGAGACACATACAGTAACAGGGCAGAGAGACACATACAGTAACAGGGTAGAGAGACACATACAGTAACAAGGCAGAGAGACACATAACTTCAGGGCAGAGAGACACATACAGTAACAGGGTAGAGAGACACATACAGTAACAGGGCAGAGAGACACATACAGTAACAGGGCAGAGAGACACATACAGTAACAGGGCAGAGAGACACATACAGTAACAGGGTAGAGAGACACATACAGTAACAGGGCAGAGAGACACATACAATAACAGGGCAGAGAGACACATACAGTAACAGGGTAGAGAGACACATACAGTAACAGGGCAGAGAGACACATACAGTAACAGGGCAGAGAGACACATACAGTAACAGGGCAGAGAGACACATAACTTCAGGGCAGAGAGACACATACAGTAACAGGGCAGAGAGACACATACAGTAACAGGGTAGAGAGACACATACAGTAACGAGGCAGAGAGACACATAACTTTAGGGCAGAGAGACACATACAGTAACAGGGCAGAGAGACACATACAGTAACAGGGCAGAGAGACACATACAGTAACAGGGCAGAGAGACACATACAGTAACAGGGTAGAGAGACACATAGAGTAACAGGGCAGAGAGACACATAACTTCAGGGCAGAGAGACACATACAGTAACAGGGTAGAGAGACACATAACTTCAAGGCAGAGAGACACATAACTTCAGGGTAGAGAGACACATAACTTCAGGGCAGAGAGACACATAACTTCAGGGCAGAGAGACACATAACTTCAGGGCAGAGAGACACATACAGTAACAGGGTAGAGAGACACATAACTTCAGGGCAGAGAGACACATACAGTAACAGGGCAGAGAGACACATACAGTAACAGGGCAGAGAGACACTTACAGTAACAGGGTAGAGAGACACATAACTTCAGGGCAGAGAGACACATAACTTCAGGGCAGAGAGACACATAACTTCAGGGCAGAGAGACACATACAGTAACAGGGCAGAGAGACACATACAGTAACAGGGCAGAGAGACACATACAGTAACAGGGCAGAGAGACACATACAGTAACAGGGCAGAGAGACACATACAGTAACAGGGTAGAGAGACACATACAGTAACAGGGTAGAGAGACACATAACTTCAGGGCAGAGAGACACATAACTTCAGGGCAGAGAGACACATACAGTAACAGGGTAGAGAGACACATACAGTAACAGGGCAGAGAGACACATACAGTAACAGGGCAGAGAGACACATACAGTAACAGGGTAGAGAGACACATACAGTAACAGGGTAGAGAGACACATACAGTAACAGGGCAGAGAGACACATACAGTAACAGGGCAGAGAGACACATACAGTAACAGGGTAGAGAGACACATACAGTAACAGGGCAGAGAGACACATACAGTAACAGGGCAGAGAACACATACAGTAACAGGGCAGAGAGACACATACAGTAACAGGGCAGAGAGACACATACAGTAACAGGGCAGAGAGACACATACAGTAACAGGGCAGAGAGACACATACAGTAACAGGGTAGAGAGACACATACAGTAACAGGGCAGAGAGACACATACAGTAACAGGGCAGAGAGACACATACAGTAACAGGGTAGAGAGACACAACTTCAGGGCAGAGAGACACATACAGTAACAGGGCAGAGAGACACATACAGTAACAGGGTAGAGAGACACATACAGTAACAAGGCAGAGAGACACATAACTTCAGGGCAGAGAGACACATACAGTAACAGGGCAGAGAGACACATACAGTAACAGGGCAGAGAGACACATACAGTAACAGGGCAGAGAGACACATACAGTAACAGGGCAGAGAGACACATACAGTAACAGGGTAGAGAGACACATACAGTAACAGGGCAGAGAGACACATACAATAACAGGGCAGAGAGACACATACAGTAACAGGGTAGAGAGACACATACAGTAACAGGGCAGAGAGACACATACAGTAACAGGGCAGAGAGACACATACAGTAACAGGGCAGAGAGACACATAACTTCAGGGCAGAGAGACACATACAGTAACAGGGCAGAGAGACACATACAGTAACAGGGTAGAGAGACACATACAGTAACGAGGCAGAGAGACACATAACTTTAGGGCAGAGAGACACATACAGTAACAGGGCAGAGAGACACATACAGTAACAGGGCAGAGAGACACATACAGTAACAGGGCAGAGAGACACATACAGTAACAGGGCAGAGAGACACATAGAGTAACAGGGCAGAGAGACACATAACTTCAGGGCAGAGAGACACATACAGTAACAGGGCAGAGAGACACATAACTTCAAGGCAGAGAGACACATAACTTCAGGGTAGAGAGACACATAACTTCAGGGCAGAGAGACACATAACTTCAGGGCAGAGAGACACATAACTTCAGGGCAGAGAGACACATACAGTAACAGGGTAGAGAGACACATAACTTCAGGGCAGAGAGACACATACAGTAACAGGGCAGAGAGACACATACAGTAACAGGGCAGAGAGACACATACAGTAACAGGGTAGAGAGACACATAACTTCAGGGCAGAGAGACACATAACTTCAGGGCAGAGAGACACATAACTTCAGGGCAGAGAGACACATACAGTAACAGGGCAGAGAGACACATACAGTAACAGGGCAGAGAGACACATACAGTAACAGGGCAGAGAGACACATACAGTAACAGGGCAGAGAGACACATACAGTAACAGGGTAGAGAGACACATACAGTAACAGGGTAGAGAGACACATAACTTCAGGGCAGAGAGACACATAACTTCAGGGCAGAGAGACACATACAGTAACAGGGTAGAGAGACACATACAGTAACAGGGCAGAGAGACACATACAGTAACAGGGCAGAGAGACACATACAGTAACAGGGTAGAGAGACACATACAGTAACAGGGTAGAGAGACACATACAGTAACAGGGCAGAGAGACACATACAGTAACAGGGCAGAGAGACACATACAGTAACAGGGCAGAGAGACACATACAGTAACAGGGCAGAGAGACACATACAGTAACAGGGTAGAGAGACACATACAGTAACAGGGCAGAGAGACACATAACTTCAGGGCAGAGAGACACATACAGTAACAGGGCAGAGAGACACATAACTTCAGGGCAGAGAGACACATACAGTAACAGGGCAGAGAGACACATACAGTAACAGGGCAGAGAGACACATACAGTAACAGGGCAGAGAGACACATAACTTCAGGGCACAGAGACACATACAGTAACAGGGTAGAGAGACACATACAGTAACAGGGTAGAGAGACACATACAGTAACAGGGCAGAGAGACACATACAGTAACAGGGTAGAGAGACACATACAGTAACAGGGTAGAGAGACACATACAGTAACAGGGCAGAGAGACACATACAGTAACAGGGCAGAGAGACACATACAGTAACAGGGCAGAGAGACACATACAGTAACAGGGTAGAGAGACACATACAGTAACAGGGCAGAGAGACACATACAGTAACAGGGCAGAGAGACACATACAGTAACAGGGTAGAGAGACACATACAGTAACAGGGCAGAGAGACACATACAGTAACAGGGCAGAGAGACACATACAGTAACAGGGTAGAGAGACACAACTTCAGGGCAGAGAGACACATACAGTAACAGGGCAGAGAGACACATACAGTAACAGGGTAGAGAGACACATACAGTAACAAGGCAGAGAGACACATAACTTCAGGGCAGAGAGACACATACAGTAACAGGGCAGAGAGACACATACAGTAACAGGGCAGAGAGACACATACAGTAACAGGGCAGAGAGACACATACAGTAACAGGGTAAAGAGACACATATAGTAACAGGGCAGAGAGACACATAACTTCAGGGCAGAGAGACACATACAGTAACAGGGCAGAGAGACACATACAGTAACAGGGTAGAGAGACACATACAGTAACAGGGTAGAGAGACACATACAGTAACAGGGTAGAGAGACACATACAGTAACAGGGCAGAGAGACACATACAGTAACAGGGCAGAGAGACACATACAGTAACAGGGCAGAGAGACACATACAGTAACAGGGTAGAGAGACACATACAGTAACAGGACAGAGAGACACATACAGTAACAGGGCAGAGAGACACATACAGTAACAGGGTAGAGAGACACATACAGTAACAGGGCAGAGAGACACATACAGTAACAGGGTAGAGAGAAACAACTTCAGGGCAGAGAGACACATACAGTAACAGGGCAGAGAGACACATACAGTAACAGGGTAGAGAGACACATACAGTAACAAGGCAGAGAGACACATAACTTCAGGGCAGAGAGACACATACAGTAACAGGGCAGAGAGACACATACAGTAACAGGGCAGAGAGACACATACAGTAACAGGGCAGAGAGACACATACAGTAACAGGGTAGAGAGACACATACAGTAACAGGGCAGAGAGACACATAACTTCAGGGCAGAGAGACACATACAGTAACAGGGCAGAGAGACACATACAGTAACAGGGTAGAGAGACACATACAGTAACAGGGTAGAGAGATACATACAGTAACAGGGTAGAGAGACACATACAGTAACAGGGCAGAGAGACACATACAGTAACAGGGCAGAGAGACACATACAGTAACAGGGTAGAGAGACACATAACTTCAGGGCAGAGAGACACATACAGTAACAGGGTAGAGAGACACATACAGTAACAAGGCAGAGAGACACATAACTTCAGGGCAGAGAGACACA
This sequence comes from Oncorhynchus gorbuscha, assembly GCF_021184085.1. Taxonomy (NCBI): domain Eukaryota; kingdom Metazoa; phylum Chordata; class Actinopteri; order Salmoniformes; family Salmonidae; genus Oncorhynchus; species Oncorhynchus gorbuscha. Next base: position 13,930,917 of record NC_060187.1, on the reverse strand, counting down.
TACAGTAACAGGGCAGAGAGACACATACAGTAACAGGGCAGAGAGACACATACAGTAACAGGGCAGAGAGACACATACAGTAACAGGGCAGAGAGACACATACAGTAACAGGGTAGAGAGACACATACAGTAACAGGGTAGAGAGGCACATACAGTAACAGGGTAGAGAGACACATACAGTAACAGGGCAGAGAGACACATACAGTAACAGGGTAGAGAGACAAATAACTTCAGGGCAGAGAGACACATACAGTAACAGGGCAGAGAGACACATACAGTAACAGGGTAGAGAGACACATAACTTCAGGGCAGAGAGACACATACAGTAACAGGGCAGAGAGACACATACAGTAACAGGGTAGAGAGACACATACAGTAACAGGGTAGAGAGACACATAACTTCAGGGCAGAGAGACACATACAGTAACAGGGCAGAGAGACACATACAGTAACAGGGCAGAGAGACACATACAGTAACAGGGTAGAGAGACACATACAGTAACAGGGCAGAGAGACACATACAGTAACAGTGCAGAGAGACACATACAGTAACAGGGCAGAGAGACACATACAGTAACAGGGTAGAGAGACACATACAGTAACAGGGCAGAGAGACACATAACTTCAGGACAGAGAGACACATAACTTCAGTACAGAGAGACACATACAGTAACAGGGTAGAGAGACACATAACTTCAGGGCAGAGAGACACATACAGTAACAGGGCAGAGAGACACATACAGTAACAGGGCAGAGAGACACATACAGTAACAGGGTAGAGAGACACATAACTTCAGGGCAGAGAGACACATACAGTAACAGGGTAGAGAGACACATAACTTCAGGGCAGAGAGACACATAACTTCAGGACAGAGAGACACATACAGTAACAGGGTAGAGAGACACATAACTTCAGGGCAGAGAGACACATAACTTCAGGACAGAGAGACACATACAGTAACAGGGTAGAGAGACACATACAGTAACAGGGCAGAGAGACACATACAGTAACAGGGTAGAGAGACACATAACTTCAGGGCAGAGAGACACATAACTTCAGGACAGAGAGACACATACAGTAACAGGGTAGAGAGACACATAACTTCAGGACAGAGAGACACATACAGTAACAGGGTAGAGAGACACATAACTTCAGGGCAGAGAGACACATAACTTCAGGGCAGAGAGACACATAACTTCAGGGCAGAGAGACACATACAGTAACAGGGCAGAGAGACACATACAGTAACAGGGTAGAGAGACACATACAGGAACAGGGCAGAGAGACACATACAGTAACAGGGCAGAGAGACACATACAGTAACAGGGCAGAGATACACATAACTTCAGGGCAGAGAGACACATACAGTAACAGGGCAGAGAGACACATACAGTAACAGGGTAGAGAGACACATAACTTCAGGGCAGAGAGACACATACAGTAACAGGGCAGAGATACACATAACTTCAGGACAGAGAGACACATACAGTAACAGGGTAGAGAGACACATACAGTAACAGGGCAGATACACACATACAGTAACAGGGCAGAGAGACACATAACTTCAGGGCAGAGAGACACATACAGTAACAGGGCAGAGAGACACATACAGTAACAGGGCAGAGAGACACATAACTTCAGGGCAGAGAGACACATACAGTAACAGGGCAGAGAGACACATACAGTAACAGGGTAGAGAGACACATACAGTAACAGGGTAGAGAGATACATACAGTAACAGGGTAGAGAGACACATACAGTAACAGGGCAGAGAGACACATAACTTCAGGGCAGAGAGACACATACAGTAACAGGGCAGAGAGACACATACAGTAACAGGGTAGAGAGACACATACAGTAACAGGGCAGAGAGATACATACAGTAACAGGGTAGAGAGACACATACAGTAACAGGGCAGAGAGACACATACAGTAACAGGGCAGAGAGACACATACAGTAACAGGGTAGAGAGACACATAACTTCAGGGCAGAGAGACACATACAGTAACAGGGTAGAGAGACACATACAGTAACAAGGCAGAGAGACACATAACTTCAGGGCAGAGAGACACATACAGTAACAGGGCAGAGAGACACATACAGTAACAGGGCAGAGAGACACATACAGTAACAGGGCAGAGAGACACATACAGTAACAGGGCAGAGAGACACATACAGTAACAGGGTAGAGAGACACATACAGTAACAGGGTAGAGAGGCACATACAGTAACAGGGTAGAGAGACACATACAGTAACAGGGCAGAGAGACACATACAGTAACAGGGCAGAGAGACACATAACTTCAGGGCAGAGAGACACATACAGTAACAGGGCAGAGAGACACATACAGTAACAGGGTAGAGAGACACATAACTTCAGGGCAGAGAGACACATACAGTAACAGGGCAGAGAGACACATACAGTAACAGGGTAGAGAGACACATAACTTCAGGGCAGAGAGACACATAACTTCAGGACAGAGAGACACATACAGTAACAGGGTAGAGAGACACATAACTTCAGGACAGAGAGACACATACAGTAACAGGGTAGAGAGACACATAACTTCAGGGCAGAGAGACACATAACTTCAGGGCAGAGAGACACATAACTTCAGGGCAGAGAGACACATACAGTAACAGGGCAGAGAGACACATACAGTAACAGGGTAGAGAGACACATACAGGAACAGGGCAGAGAGACACATACAGTAACAGGGCAGAGAGACACATACAGTAACAGGGCAGAGATACACATAACTTCAGGGCAGAGAGACACATACAGTAACAGGGCAGAGAGACACATACAGTAACAGGGTAGAGAGACACATAACTTCAGGGCAGAGAGACACATACAGTAACAGGGCAGAGATACACATAACTTCAGGACAGAGAGACAAATACAGTAACAGGGTAGAGAGACACATACAGTAACAGGGCAGATACACACATACAGTAACAGGGCAGAGAGACACATAACTTCAGGGCAGAGAGACACATACAGTAACAGGGCAGAGAGACACATACAGTAACAGGGCAGAGAGACACATAACTTCAGGGCAGAGAGACACATAACTTCAGGGCAGAGAGACACATAACTTCAGGGCAGAGAGACACATACAGTAACAGGGCAGAGAGACACAGAACTTCAAGGCAGAGAGACACATAACTTCCGGGCAGAGAGACATATAACTTCAGGGCAGAGAGACACATAACTTCAGGGCAGAGAGACACATAACTTCAGGGCAGAGAGACACATACAGTAACAGGGTAGAGAGACACATAACTTCAGGGCAGAGAGACACATACAGTAACAGGGCAGAGAGACACATACAGTAACAGGGCAGAGAGACACATAACTTCAGGGTAGAGAGACACATACAGTAACAGGGTAGAGAGACACATAACTTCAGGGCAGAGAGACAAATACAGTAACAGGGCAGAGAGACACATACAGTAACAGGGCAGAGAGACACATACAGTAACAGGGTAGAGAGACACATACAGTAACAGGGTAGAGAGACACATAACTTCAGGGCAGAGAGACACATACAGTAACAGGGCAGAGAGACACATACAGTAACAGGGCAGAGAGACACATAACTTCAGGGTAGAGAGACACATACAGTAACAGGGTAGAGAGACACATAACTTCAGGGCAGAGAGACAAATACAGTAACAGGGCAGAGAGACACATACAGTAACAGGGCAGAGAGACACATACAGTAACAGGGCAGAGAGACACATAACTTCAGGGCAGAGAGACACATACAGTAACAGGGCAGAGAGACACATACAGTAACAGGGTAGAGAGACACATACAGTAACAGGGCAGAGAGACACATACAGTAACAGGGCAGAGAGACACATACAGTAACAGGGTAGAGAGACACATAACTTCAGGGCAGAGAGACACATAACTTCAGGGCAGAGAGACACATACAGTAACAGGGTAGAGAGACACATACAGTAACAGGGCAGAGAGACACATACAGTAACAGGGCAGAGAGACACATACAGTAACAGGGTAGAGAGACACATACAGTAACAGGGCAGAGAGACACATACAGTAACAGGGTAGAGAGACACATACAGTAACAGGGTAGAGAGACACATAACTTCAGGGCACAGAGACACATACAGTAACAGGGCAGAGAGACACATACAGTAACAGGGTAGAGAGACACATAACTTCAGGGCACAGAGACACATACAGTAACAGGGTAGAGAGACACATACAGTAACAGGGTAGAGAGACACATACAGTAACAGGGCAGAGAGACACATACAGTAACAGGGCAGAGAGACACATACAGTAACAGGGCAGAGAGACACTTACAGTAACAGGGTAGAGAGACACATACAGTAACAGGGCAGAGAGACACATACAGTAACAGGGTAGAGAGACACATACAGTAACAGGGCAGAGAGACACATATAGTAACAGGGTACAGAGACACATACAGTAACAGGGTAGAGAGACACATACAGTAACAAGGCAGAGAGACACATACAGTAACAGGCATACAGTAACAGGGCAGAGAGACACATACAGTAACAGGGCAGAGAGACACATACAGTAACAGGGTAGAGAGACACATACAGTAACAGGGCAGAGAGACACATAACTTCAGGGCAGAGAGACACATACAGTAACAGGGCAGAGAGACACATACAGTAACAGGGTAGAGAGACACATACAGTAACAGGGTAGAGACACACATACAGTAACAGGGTAGAGAGACACATACAGTAACAGGGCAGAGAGACACATACAGTAACAGGGTAGAGAGACACATAACTTCAGGGCAGAGAGACACATACAGTAACAGGGCAGAGAGACACATACAGTAACAGGGTAGAGAGACACATACCGTAACAGGGCAGAGAGACACATACAGTAACAGGGCAGAGAGACACATACAGTAACAGGGTAGAGAGACACATACAGTAACAGGGCAGAGAGACACATACAGTAACAGGGCAGAGAGACACATACAGTAACAGGGCAGAGAGACACATACAGTAACAGGGTAGAGAGACACATACAGTAACAGGGCAGAGAGACACATAACTTCAGGACAGAGAGACACATAACTTCAGGACAGAGAGACACATACAGTAACAGGGCAGAGAGACACATACAGTAACAGGGTAGAGAGACACATAACTTCAGGGCAGAGAGACACATACAGTAACAGGGCAGAGAGACACATACAGTAACAGGGCAGAGAGACACATAACTTCAGGACAGAGAGACACATAACTTCAGGACAGAGAGACACATACAGTAACAGGGCAGAGAGACACATACAGTAACAGGGCAGAGAGACACATACAGTAACAGGGCAGAGAGACACATACAGTAACAGTGCAGAGAGACACATACAGTAACAGGGCAGAGAGACACATACAGTAACAGGGCAGAGAGACACATACAGTAACAGGGCAGAGAGACACATACAGTAACAGGGCAGAGAGACACATAACTTCAGGGTAGAGAGACACATACAGTAACAGGGTAGAGAGACACATAACTTCAGGGCAGAGAGACAAATACAGTAACAGGGCAGAGAGACACATACAGTAACAGGGCAGAGAGACACATACAGTAACAGGGTAGAGAGACACATAACTTCAGGGCAGAGAGACACATACAGTAACAGGGCAGAGAGACACATACAGTAACAGGGTAGAGAGACACATAACTTCAGGGCAGAGAGACACATACAGTAACAGGGCAGAGAGACACATACAGTAACAGGGCAGAGAGACACATAACTTCAGGACAGAGAGACACATAACTTCAGGACAGAGAGACACATACAGTAACAGGGCAGAGAGACACATACAGTAACAGGGCAGAGAGACACATACAGTAACAGGGCAGAGAGACACATACAGTAACAGTGCAGAGAGACACATACAGTAACAGGGCAGAGAGACACATACAGTAACAGGGTAGAGAGACACATACAGTAACAGGGCAGAGAGACACATACAGTAACAGGGCAGAGAGACACATAACTTCAGGACAGAGAGACACATAACTTCAGGACAGAGAGACACATACAGTAACAGGGCAGAGAGACACATACAGTAACAGGGTAGAGAGACACATAACTTCAGGGCAGAGAGACACATACAGTAAGAGGGCAGAGAGACACATACAGTAACAGGGCAGAGAGACACATAACTTCAGGACAGAGAGACACATAACTTCAGGACAGAGAGACACATACAGTAACAGGGCAGAGAGACACATACAGTAACAGGGCAGAGAGACACATACAGTAACAGGGCAGAGAGACACATACAGTAACAGGCATACAGTAACAGGGCAGAGAGACACATACAGTAACAGGGCAGAGAGGCACATACAGTAACAGGGTAGAGAGACACATACAGTAACAGGGCAGAGAGACACATAACTTCAGGGCAGAGAGACACATACAGTAACAGGGCAGAGAGACACATACAGTAACAGGGTAGAGAGACACATACAGTAACAGGGTAGAGAGACACATACAGTAACAGGGTAGAGAGACACATACAGTAACAGGGCAGAGAGACACATACAGTAACAGGGTAGAGAGACACATAACTTCAGGGCAGAGAGACACATACAGTAACAGGGCAGAGAGACACATACAGTAACAGGGTAGAGAGACACATACAGTAACAGGGCAGAGAGACACATACAGTAACAGGGCAGAGAGACACATACAGTAACAGGGTAGAGAGACACATACAGTAACAGGGCAGAGAGACACATACAGTAACAGGGCAGAGAGACACATACAGTAACAGGGCAGAGAGACACATACAGTAACAGGGTAGAGAGACACATACAGTAACAGGGCAGAGAGACACATAACTTCAGGACAGAGAGACACATAACTTCAGGACAGAGAGACACATACAGTAACAGGGCAGAGAGACACATACAGTAACAGGGTAGAGAGACACATAACTTCAGGGCAGAGAGACACATACAGTAACAGGGCAGAGAGACACATACAGTAACAGGGCAGAGAGACACATAACTTCAGGACAGAGAGACACATAACTTCAGGACAGAGAGACACATACAGTAACAGGGCAGAGAGACACATACAGTAACAGGGCAGAGAGACACATACAGTAACAGGGCAGAGAGACACATACAGTAACAGGGCAGAGAGACACATACAGTAACAGGGCAGAGAGACACATACAGTAACAGGGCAGAGAGACACATACAGTAACAGGGCAGAGAGACACATACAGTAACAGGGTAGAGAGACACATACAGTAACAGGGCAGAGAGACACATATAGTAACAGGGTACAGAGACACATAACTTCAGGGCAGAGAGACACATACAGTAACAGGGTAGAGAGACACATACAGTAACAGGGTAGAGAGACACATACAGTAACAAGGCAGAGAGACACATACAGTAACAGGCATACAGTAACAGGGCAGAGAGACACATACAGTAACAGGGCAGAGAGACATATACAGTAACAGGGTAGAGAGACACATACAGTAACAGGGCAGAGAGACACATAACTTCAGGGCAGAGAGACACATACAGTAACAGGGCAGAGAGACACATACAGTAACAGGGCAGAGAGACACATACAGTAACAGGGTAGAGAGACACATACAGTAACAGGGTAGAGAGACACATACAGTAACAGGGCAGAGAGACACATACAGTAACAGGGTAGAGAGACACATAACTTCAGGGCAGAGAGACACATTCAGTAACAGGGCAGAGAGACACATACAGTAACAGGGTAGAGAGACACATACAGTAACAGGGCAGAGAGACACATACAGTAACAGGGCAGAGAGACACATACAGTAACAGGGTAGAGAGACACATACAGTAACAGGACAGAGAGACACATACAGTAACAGGGCAGAGAGACACATACAGTAACAGGGCAGAGAGACACATACAGTAACAGGGTAGAGAGACACATACAGTAACAGTGCAGAGAGACACATAACTTCAGGACAGAGAGACACATAACTTCAGGACAGAGAGACACATACAGTAACAGGGCAGAGAGACACATACAGTAACAGGGCAGAGAGACACATAACTTCAGGGCAGAGAGACACATACAGTAACAGGGCAGAGAGACACATACAGTAACAGGGCAGAGAGACACATAACTTCAGGACAGAGAGACACATAACTTCAGGACAGAGAGACACATACAGTAACAGGGCAGAGAGACACATACAGTAACAGGGCAGAGAGACACATACAGTAACAGGGCAGAGAGATACATACAGTAACAGGGTAGAGAGACACATACAGTAACAGGGCAGAGAGACACATACAGTAACAGGGTAGAGAGACACATACAGTAACAGGGCAGAGAGACACATATAGTAACAGGGTACAGAGACACATACAGTAACAGGGTAGAGAGACACATACAGTAACAAGGCAGAGAGACACATACAGTAACAGGCATACAGTAACAGGGCAGAGAGACACATACAGTAACAGGGCAGAGAGACATATACAGTAACAGGGCAGAGAGACACATACAGTAACAGGGCAGAGAGACACATAACTTCAGGGCAGAGAGACACATACAGTAACAGGGCAGAGAGACACATACAGTAACAGGGTAGAGAGACACATACAGTAACAGGGTAGAGAGACACATACAGTAACAGGGTAGAGAGACACATACAGTAACAGGGCAGAGAGACACATACAGTAACAGGGTAGAGAGACACATAACTTCAGGGCAGAGAGACACATTCAGTAACAGGGCAGAGAGACACATACAGTAACAGGGTAGAGAGACACATACAGTAACAGGGCAGAGAGACACATACAGTAACAGGGCAGAGAGACACATACAGTAACAGGGTAGAGAGACACATACAGTAACAGGACAGAGAGACACATACAGTAACAGGGCAGAGAGACACATACAGTAACAGGGCAGAGAGACACATACAGTAACAGGGTAGAGAGACACATACAGTAACAGTGCAGAGAGACACATAACTTCAGGACAGAGAGACACATAACTTCAGGACAGAGAGACACATACAGTAACAGGGCAGAGAGACACATACAGTAACAGGGTAGAGAGACACATAACTTCAGGGCAGAGAGACACATACAGTAACAGGGCAGAGAGACACATACAGTAACAGGGCAGAGAGACACATAACTTCAGGACAGAGAGACACATAACTTCAGGACAGAGAGACACATACAGTAACAGGGCAGAGAGACACATACAGTAACAGGGCAGAGAGACACATACAGTAACAGGGCAGAGAGACACATACAGTAACAGGGCAGAGAGACACATACAGTAACAGGGTAGAGAGACACATAACTTCAGGGCAGAGAGACACATACAGTAACAGGGCAGAGAGACACATACAGTAACAGGGCAGAGAGACACATACAGTAACAGGGCAGAGAGACACATACAGTAACAGTGCAGAGAGACACATACAGTAACAGGGCAGAGAGACACATACAGTAACAGTGCAGAGAGACACATACAGTAACAGGGCAGAGAGACACATACAGTAACAGGGTAGAGAGACACATACAGTAACAGGGCAGAGAGACACATACAGTAACAGGGCAGAGAGACACATAACTTCAGGGTAGAGAGACACATACAGTAACAGGGTAGAGAGACACATAACTTCAGGGCAGAGAGACAAATACAGTAACAGGGCAGAGAGACACATACAGTAACAGGGCAGAGAGACACATACAGTAACAGGGTAGAGAGACACATAACTTCAGGGCAGAGAGACACATACAGTAACAGGGCAGAGAGACACATACAGTAACAGGGTAGAGAGACACATAACTTCAGGGCAGAGAGACACATACAGTAACAGGGCAGAGAGACACATACAGTAACAGGGCAGAGAGACACATAACTTCAGGACAGAGAGACACATAACTTCAGGACAGAGAGACACATACAGTAACAGGGCAGAGAGACACATACAGTAACAGGGCAGAGAGACACATACAGTAACAGGGCAGAGAGACACATACAGTAACAGTGCAGAGAGACACATACAGTAACAGGGCAGAGAGACACATACAGTAACAGGGTAGAGAGACACATACAGTAACAGGGCAGAGAGACACATACAGTAACAGGGCAGAGAGACACATAACTTCAGGACAGAGAGACACATAACTTCAGGACAGAGAGACACATACAGTAACAGGGCAGAGAGACACATACAGTAACAGGGTAGAGAGACACATAACTTCAGGGTAGAGAGACACATACAGTAACAGGGCAGAGAGACACATACAGTAACAGGGCAGAGAGACACATAACTTCAGGACAGAGAGACACATAACTTCAGGACAGAGAGACACATACAGTAACAGGGCAGAGAGACACATACAGTAACAGGGCAGAGAGACACATACAGTAACAGGGCAGAGAGACACATACAGTAACAGGCATACAGTAACAGGGCAGAGAGACACATACAGTAACAGGGCAGAGAGACACATACAGTAACAGGGTAGAGAGACACATACAGTAACAGGGCAGAGAGACACATAACTTCAGGGCAGAGAGACACATACAGTAACAGGGCAGAGAGACACATACAGTAACAGGGTAGAGAGACACATACAGTAACAGGGTAGAGAGACACATACAGTAACAGGGTAGAGAGACACATACAGTAACAGGGCAGAGAGACACATACAGTAACAGGGTAGAGAGACACATAACTTCAGGGCAGAGAGACACATACAGTAACAGGGCAGAGAGACACATACAGTAACAGGGTAGAGAGACACATACAGTAACAGGGCAGAGAGACACATACAGTAACAGGGCAGAGAGACACATACAGTAACAGGGTAGAGAGACACATACAGTAACAGGGCAGAGAGACACATACAGTAACAGGGCAGAGAGACACATACAGTAACAGGGCAGAGAGACACATACAGTAACAGGGTAGAGAGACACATACAGTAACAGGGCAGAGAGACACATAACTTCAGGACAGAGAGACACATAACTTCAGGACAGAGAGACACATACAGTAACAGGGCAGAGAGACACATACAGTAACAGGGTAGAGAGACACATAACTTCAGGGCAGAGAGACACATACAGTAACAGGGCAGAGAGACACATACAGTAACAGGGCAGAGAGACACATAACTTCAGGACAGAGAGACACATAACTTCAGGACAGAGAGACACATACAGTAACAGGGCAGAGAGACACATACAGTAACAGGGCAGAGAGACACATACAGTAACAGGGCAGAGAGACACATACAGTAACAGGGCAGAGAGACACATACAGTAACAGGGTAGAGAGACACATACAGTAACAGGGCAGAGAGACACATACAGTAACAGGGTAGAGAGACACATACAGTAACAGGGCAGAGAGACACATATAGTAACAGGGTACAGAGACACATAACTTCAGGGCAGAGAGACACATACAGTAACAGGGTAGAGAGACACATACAGTAACAGGGTAGAGAGACACATACAGTAACAAGGCAGAGAGACACATACAGTAACAGGCATACAGTAACAGGGCAGAGAGACACATACAGTAACAGGGCAGAGAGACATATACAGTAACAGGGTAGAGAGACACATACAGTAACAGGGCAGAGAGACACATAACTTCAGGGCAGAGAGACACATACAGTAACAGGGCAGAGAGACACATACAGTAACAGGGTAGAGAGACACATACAGTAACAGGGTAGAGAGACACATACAGTAACAGGGTAGAGAGACACATACAGTAACAGGGCAGAGAGACACATACAGTAACAGGGTAGAGAGACACATAACTTCAGGGCAGAGAGACACATTCAGTAACAGGGCAGAGAGACACATACAGTAACAGGGTAGAGAGACACATACAGTAACAGGGCAGAGAGACACATACAGTAACAGGGCAGAGAGACACATACAGTAACAGGGTAGAGAGACACATACAGTAACAGGACAGAGAGACACATACAGTAACAGGGCAGAGAGACACATACAGTAACAGGGCAGAGAGACACATACAGTAACAGGGTAGAGAGACACATACAGTAACAGTGCAGAGAGACACATAACTTCAGGACAGAGAGACACATAACTTCAGGACAGAGAGACACATACAGTAACAGGGCAGAGAGACACATACAGTAACAGGGTAGAGAGACACATAACTTCAGGGCAGAGAGACACATACAGTAACAGGGCAGAGAGACACATACAGTAACAGGGCAGAGAGACACATAACTTCAGGACAGAGAGACACATAACTTCAGGACAGAGAGACACATACAGTAACAGGGCAGAGAGACACATACAGTAACAGGGCAGAGAGACACATACAGTAACAGGGCAGAGAGACACATACAGTAACAGGGTAGAGAGACACATACAGTAACAGGGCAGAGAGACACATACAGTAACAGGGTAGAGAGACACATACAGTAACAGGGCAGAGAGACACATATAGTAACAGGGTACAGAGACACATACAGTAACAGGGTAGAGAGACACATACAGTAACAAGGCAGAGAGACACATACAGTAACAGGCATACAGTAACAGGGCAGAGAGACACATACAGTAACAGGGCAGAGAGACATATACAGTAACAGGGTAGAGAGACACATACAGTAACAGGGCAGAGAGACACATAACTTCAGGGCAGAGAGACACATACAGTAACAGGGCAGAGAGACACATACAGTAACAGGGTAGAGAGACACATACAGTAACAGGGTAGAGAGACACATACAGTAACAGGGTAGAGAGACACATACAGTAACAGGGCAGAGAGACACATACAGTAACAGGGTAGAGAGACACATAACTTCAGGGCAGAGAGACACATTCAGTAACAGGGCAGAGAGACACATACAGTAACAGGGTAGAGAGACACATACAGTAACAGGGCAGAGAGACACATACAGTAACAGGGCAGAGAGACACATACAGTAACAGGGTAGAGAGACACATACAGTAACAGGACAGAGAGACACATACAGTAACAGGGCAGAGAGACACATACAGTAACAGGGCAGAGAGACACATACAGTAACAGGGTAGAGAGACACATACAGTAACAGTGCAGAGAGACACATAACTTCAGGACAGAGAGACACATAACTTCAGGACAGAGAGACACATACAGTAACAGGGCAGAGAGACACATACAGTAACAGGGTAGAGAGACACATAACTTCAGGGCAGAGAGACACATACAGTAACAGGGCAGAGAGACACATACAGTAACAGGGCAGAGAGACACATAACTTCAGGACAGAGAGACACATAACTTCAGGACAGAGAGACACATACAGTAACAGGGCAGAGAGACACATACAGTAACAGGGCAGAGAGACACATACAGTAACAGGGCAGAGAGACACATACAGTAACAGGGCAGAGAGACACATACAGTAACAGGGTAGAGAGACACATAACTTCAGGGCAGAGAGACACATAACTTCAGGGTAGAGAGACACATAACTTCAGGGCAGAGAGACACATAACTTCAGGGCAGAGAGACACATAACTTCAGGGCAGAGAGACACATAACTTCAGGGCAGAGAGACACATACAGTAACAGGGCAGAGAGACACATACAGTAACAAGGCAGAGAGACACATACAGTAACAGGCATACAGTAACAGGGCAGAGAGACACATACAGTAACAGGGCAGAGAGACACATACAGTAACAGGGTAGAGAGACACATACAGTAACAGGGCAGAGAGACACATACAGTAACAGGGTAGAGAGACACATACAGTAACAGGGTAGAGAGACACATACAGTAACAGGGTAGAGAGACACATACAGTAACAGGGCAGAGAGACACATACAGTAACAGGGTAGAGAGACACATAACTTCAGGGCAGAGAGACACATACAGTAACAGGGCAGAGAGACACATACAGTAACAGGGTAGAGAGACACATACAGTAACAGGGCAGAGAGACACATACAGTAACAGGGCAGAGAGACACATACAGTAACAGGGTAGAGAGACACATACAGTAACAGGGCAGAGAGACACATACAGTAACAGGGCAGAGAGACACATACAGTAACAGGGCAGAGAGACACATACAGTAACAGGGTAGAGAGACACATACAGTAACAGGGCAGAGAGACACATAACTTCAGGACAGAGAGACACATAACTTCAGGACAGAGAGACACATACAGTAACAGGGCAGAGAGACACATACAGTAACAGGGTAGAGAGACACATAACTTCAGGGCAGAGAGACACATACAGTAACAGGGCAGAGAGACACATACAGTAACAGGGCAGAGAGACACATAACGTCAGGACAGAGAGACACATAACTTCAGGACAGAGAGACACATACAGTAACAGGGCAGAGAGACACATACAGTAACAGGGCAGAGAGACACATACAGTAACAGGGCAGAGAGACACATACAGTAACAGGGCAGAGAGACACATACAGTAACAGGGTAGAGAGACACATAACTTCAGGGCAGAGAGACACATAACTTCAGGGTAGAGAGACACATAACTTCAGGGCAGAGAGACACATAACTTCAGGGCAGAGAGACACATAACTTCAGGGCAGAGAGACACATAACTTCAGGGCAGAGAGACACATACAGTAACAGGGCAGAGAGACACAACTTCAGGGCAGAGAGACACATAACTTCAGGACAGAGTGACACATACAGTAACAGGGCAGAGAGACACATAACTTCAGGACAGAGAGACACAACTTCAGGGCAGAGAGACACATAACTTCAGGGCAGAGAGACACATACAGTAACAGGGCAGAGAGACACATAACTTCAGGGCAGAGAGACACATAACTTCAGGACAGAGTGACACATACAGTAACAGGGCAGAGAGACACATAACTTCAGGACAGAGAGACACAACTTCAGGGCAGAGAGACACATTACATTTACATTTAAGTCATTTAGCAGACGCTCTTATCCAGAGCCACTTACAAATTGGTGCATTCACCGTATGACATCCAGTGGAACAGTCACTTAACAATAGTGCATTTAAATCTTAAAGGGGGGGGGGTGAGAGGGATTACTTATCCTATCCTAGGTATTCCTTAAAGAGGTGGGGTTTCAGGTGTCTCCGGAAGGTGGTGATTGACTCCGCTGTCCTGGCGTCGTGAGGGAGTTTGTTCCACCATTGGGGGGCCAGAGCAGCGAACAGTTTTGACTGGGCTGAGCGGGAGCTGTACTTCCTCAGTGGAAGGGAGGCGAGCAGGCCAGAGGTGGATGAACGCAGTGCCCTTGTTTGGGTGTAGGGCCTGATCAGAGCCTGGGGTACTGAGGTGCCGTTCCCCTCACAGCTCCGTAGGCAAGCACCATGGTCTTGTAGCGGATGCGAGCTTCAACTGGAAGCCAGTGGAGAGTACGGAGGAGCGGGGTGACGTGAGAGAACTTGGGAAGGTTGAACACCAGACGGGCTGCGGCGTTCTGGATGAGTTGAAGGGGTTTAATTGCACAGGCAGGGAGCCCAGCCAACAGCGAGTTGCAGTAATCCAGACGGGAGATGACAAGTGCCTGGATTAGGACCTGCGCCGCTTCCTGTGTGAGGCAGGGTCGTACTCTGCGGATGTTGTAGAGCATGAACCTACAGGAACGGGCCACCGCCTTGATGTTGGTTGAGAACGACAGGGTGTTGTCCAGGATCACGCCAAGGTTCTTAGCGCTCTGGGAGGAGGACACAATGGAGTTGTCAACCGTGATGGCGAGATCATGGAACGGGCAGTCCTTCCCCGGGAGGAAGAGCAGCTCCGTCTTGCCGAGGTTCAGCTTGAGGTGGTGATCCGTCATCCACACTGATATGTCTGCCAGACATGCAGAGATGCGATTCGCCACCTGGTCATCAGAAGGGGGAAAGGAGAAGATTAATTGTGTGTCGTCTGCATAGCAATGATAAGAGAGACCATGTGAGGTTATGACAGAGCCAAGTGACTTGGTGTATAGCGAGAATAGGAGAGGGCCAAGAACAGAGCCCTGGGGGACACCAGTGGTGAGAGCGCGTGGTGAGGAGACAGATTCTCGCCACGCCACCTGGTAGGAGCGACCTGTCAGGTAGGACGCAATCCAAGCGTGGGCCGCGCCGGAGATGCCCAACTCGGAGAGGGTGGAGAGGAGGATCTGATGGTTCACAGTATCGAAGGCAGCCGATAGATCTAGAAGGATGAGAGCAGAGGAGAGAGAGTTAGCTTTAGCAGTGCGGAGCGCCTCCGTGATACAGAGGAGAGCAGTCTCAGTTGAATGACTAGTCTTGAAACCTGACTGATTTGCATCAAGAAGGTCATTCAGAGAGAGATAGCGGGAGAGCTGGCCAAGGACGGCACGTTCAAGAGTTTTGGAGAGAAAAGAAAGAAGGGATACTGGTCTGTAATTGTTGACATCGGAGGGATCGAGTGTAGGTTTTTTCAGAAGGGGTGCAACTCTCGCTCTCTTGAAGACGGAAGGGACGTAGCCAGCGGTCAGGGATGAGTTGATGAGCGAGGTGAGGTAAGGGAGAAGGTCTCCGGAAATGGTCTGGAGAAGAGAGGAGGGGATAGGGTCAAGCGGGCAGGTTGTTGGGCGGCCGGCCGTCACAAGACGCGAGATTTCATCTGGAGAGAGAGGGGAGAAAGAGGTCAGAGCACAGGGTAGGGCAGTGTGAGCAGAACCAGAGGTGTCATTTGACTTAGCAAACGAGGATCGGATGTCGTCGACCTTCTTTTCAAAATGGTTGACGAAGTCATCTGCAGAGAGGGAGGAGGGGGAGGGGGAGGAGGATTCAGGAGGGAGGAGAAGGTGGCAAAGAGCTTCCTAGGGTTAGAGGCAGATGCTTGGAATTTAGCATGGTAGAAAGTGGCTTTAGCAGCAGAGACAGAGGAGGAAAATGTAGAGAGGAGGGAGTGAAAGGATGCCAGGTCCGCAGGGAGGCGAGTTTTCCTCCATTTCCGCTCGGCTGCCCGGAGCCCTGTTCTGTGAGCTCGCAATGAGTCATCGAGCCACGGAGCGGGAGGGGAGGACCGAGCCGGCCTGAAGGATAGGGGACATAGAGAGTCAAGGGATGCAGAGAGGGAGGAGAGGAGGGTTGAGGAGGCAGAATCAGGAGATAGGTGGGAGAAGGTTTGAGCGGAGGGAAGAGATGATAGGATGGAAGAGGAGAGAGTAGCGGGGGAGAGAGAGCGAAGGTTGGGACGGCGCGATACCATCCGAGTAGGGGCAGTGTGGGAGGTGTTGGATGAGAGCGAGAGGGAAAAGGATACAAGGTAGTGGTCGGAGACTTGGAGGGGAGTTGCAATGAGGTTAGTGGAAGAACAGCATCTAGTAAAGATGAGGTCGAGCGTATTGCCTGCCTTGTGAGTAGGGGGAAGGTGAGAGGGTGAGGTCAAAAGAGGAGAGGAGTGGAAAGAAGGAGGCAGAGAGGAAAGAGTCAAAGGTAGACGTGGGGAGGTTAAAGTCGCCCAGAACTGTGAGAGGTGAGCCGTCCTCAGGAAAGGAGCTTATCAAGGCATCAAGCTCATTGATGAACTCTCCGAGGGAACCTGGAGGGCGATAAATGATAAGGATGTTAAGCTTGAAAGGGCTAGTAACTGTGACAGCATGGAATTCAAAGGAGGCGATAGACAGATGGGTAAGGGGAGAAAGAGAGAATGACCACTTGGGAGAGATGAGGATCCCGGTGCCACCACCCCGCTGACCAGAAGCTCTCGGGGTGTGCGAGAACACGTGGGCGGACGAAGAGAGAGCAGTAGGAGTAGCAGTGTTGTCTGTGGTGATCCATGTTTCCGTCAGTGCCAAGAAGTCGAGGGACTGGAGGGAGGCATAGGCTGAGATGAACTCTGCCTTGTTGACCGCAGATTGGCAGTTCCAGAGGCTACCGGAGACCTGGAACTCCACGTGGGTCGTGCGCGGTGGGACCACCAGAGTAGGGTGGCCGCGGCCACGCGGTGTGGAGCGTTTGTATGGTCTGTGCAGAGAGGAGAGAACAGGGATAAACAGACACATAGTTGACAGGCTACAGAAGAGGCTACGCTAATGCAAAGGAGATTGGAATGACAAGTGGACTACACGTCTCGAATGTTCAGAAAGTTAAGCTACGTAGCAAGAATCTTATTGACTAAAATGATTAAAATGATACAGTACTGCTGAAGTAGGCCAGCTGGCAGTGGGTGCGTTGTTGACACTACACTAATCAAGTCGTTCCGTTGAGTGTAATAGTTTCTGCAGTGTTGCTATTCGGGGGCTAGCTGGCTAGCTAGCAGTGTTGTTTACGTTACGTTGCGTTAAAAGAATGACAATAGCTGGCTAGCGAACCTAGAAAATCGCTCTAGACTACACAATTATCTTTGATACAAAGACGGCTATGTAGCTAGCTATGTAGCTAGCTACGATCAAACAAATCAAACCGTTGTACTGTAATGAAATGAAGTGAAAATGTGATACTACCTGTGAATGCGACCGGGTTGTTGAGTTCTATTCAGAAGACGTTGGCTAGCGTTGGCTAGCTAGCAGAGTCTCCTACGTTAAGGACGACAAATAGCTGGCTAGCTAACCTCGGTAAATTAAGATAATCACTCTAAGACTACACACTCTAAACCTAAACAACACAATTATCTTGGATACGATGATACGAAGACAGCTATGTAGCTAGCTAACACTACACTAATCAAGTCGTTCAGTTGAGTGTAATAGTTTCTCCAGTGCAGCTAATCAGTGGACGTTAGCTAGCTGGCTAGTGAAGACTACGTTAGGACGGCGAAATACGATAATTACGCAATTATCTTTGATACAAAGACGGCTATGTAGCTAGCTGAGAAGAAATTGCTAAGATTAGACAAATCAAACCGTTGTGCTATAATGAAATATAATGAAAAAGTTATACTACCCGCGGGAGCGAAGTGCAGATGCGACCACTCGCTCCAACCGGAAGCATGCCATTTAACACCATAGTGCCCTCCAAGCTCGTCATCAAGCTCGAGACCCTGGGTCTCAACCCCGCCCTGTGCTACTGGGTACTGGCCGCCCCCAGGTGGTGAGGGTAGGCAAAAACATCTCCACCCCGTTGATCCTCAACACTGGGGCCCCACAAGGGTGCGTTCTGAGCCCTCTCCTGTACTCCCTGTTCACCCACGACTGCGTGGCAACGCACGCCTCCAACTCAATCATCAAGTTTGCGGACGACACAACAGTGGTAGGCTTGATTACCAACAACCACGAGACGGCCTACAGGGAGGAGGTGAGGGCCCTCGGAGTGTGGTGTCAGGAAAATAACCTCACACTTAACGTCAACAAAACTAAGGAGATGATTGTGGACTTCAGGAAACAGCAGAGGGAACACCCCCCTATCCACATCGATGGAACAGTAATGGAGAGGGTAGTAAGTTTTAAGTTCCTCTGCGTACACATCACAGACAAACTGAATTGGTCCACCCACACAGACAGCATCGTGAAGAAGGCGCAGTAGCGCCTCTTCAACCTCAGGAGGCTGAAGAAATTCGGCTTGTCACCAAAAGCACTCACAAACTTCTACAGATGCCCAATCGAGAGCATCCTGTCGGGCTGTATCACCGCCTGGTACGGCAACTGCTCCGCCCACAACCGTAAGACTCTCCAGAGGGTAGTGAGGTCCGCATCACCGTGAGCAAACTACTTGCCCTCCAGGACACCTACACCACCCGATGTCACAGGAAGGCCATAAAGATCATCAAGGACATCAACCACCCGAACCACTGCCTGTTCACCCCGCTATCATCCAGAAGGCGAGGTCAGTACAGGTGCATCAAAGCTGGGACCGAGAGACTGAAAAACAGCTTCTATCTCAAGGCCATCAGACTGTTAAACAGCCACCACTAACATTGAGTGGCTGCTGCCAACACACTGACTCAACTCCAGCCACTTTAATAATGGGAATTGATGGGAAATGATGTAAATATATCACTAGCCACTTTAAACAATGCTACCTTATATAATGTTACTTACCCTACATTATTAATCTCATATGCATACGTATATACTGTACTCTATATCATCGACTGCATCCTTATGTAATACATGTATCACTAGTCACTTTAACTATGCCACTTTGTTTGCATACTCATCTCATATGTATATACTGCACTCAATACCATCTACTGTATCTTGCCTATGCTGCTCTGTACCATCACTCATTCATGTATCTTTATGTACATATTCTTTATCCCCTTCCACTTGTGTCTATATGGTAGTAGTTTTGGAATTGTTAGCTAGATTACTTGTTGGTTATTACTGCATTGTCGGACCTAGAAGCACATGCATTTCGCTACACTCGCACTAACATCTGCTAACCATGTGTATGTGACAACTAAATTTGATTTGATTTGATTTGATTTATTATCATCACCGTTATCAGGGCGCCTTGATTTGAGTCTGAGGAAGGTCCATAATTACAGAGGAGGATTGTGGTGTAACGTTGTTCTTCGTTTGTCGAAAGAGAGTCGGACCGAAATGCAGCGTGGTAGTTACTCATGACTTTAATGGAAAAAGTGACACATGAAATAACTATACAAAATACAAAACAACAAACGGAACGTGAAACCTAATTACAGCCTATCTGGTGAAACTACACAGAGACAGGAACAATCACCCACGAAATACACAGTGAAACCCAGGCTACCTAAATACGGTTTCCCATCAGAGACAACAAGAATCACCTGACTCTGATTGAGAACCGCCTCAGGCAGCCAAGCCTATACTAGACACACCCCTAATCAGGCGCAATCCCAATAACTACAAGCCCCAATACGAAAATACAATATATAAACCCATGTCACACCCTGGCCTGACCAAATATATAACGAAAACACAAAATACAATGACCAAGGCGTGACAGAACCCCCCCCCCCCCCTAAGGTGCGGACTCCCGGACGCACCTCAAAACCATAGGGAGTGTCCGGGTGGGCGTCTGTCCATGGTGACGGTTCCTGCTCGGGACGTGGACCCCACTCCATTAAAGTCATAGTTCCTCCCCTTCGCGTCCTGGGATAATCCACCCTCGCCGCTGACCATGACCTAATAGTCCTCACCCAGAACCCCACTGAACTGAGGAGCAGCTCGTGACTGAGGGGCAGTTCGGGACTGAGGGACAGCTCGGGACTGAGGGGCAGCTCGGGACTGAGGGGCAGCTCGGGACTGAGGGACAGCTCGGGACTGAGGGGCAGCTCGGGACTGAGGGGCAGCTCGGGACTGAGGGGCAGCTCGGGACTGAGGGGCAGCTCGGGACTGAGGGGAAGCTCGGGACTGAGGAGCAGCTCGGGACTGAGGGGCAGCTCGGGACTAAGGCAGTTCGGGACTGAGAGACAGCTCGGGACTGAGGGGCAGCTCGGGACTGAGGGGCAGCTCGGGACTGAGGGACAGCTCGGGACTGAGGGGCAGCTCGGGACTGAGGGGCAGCTCGGGACTAAGGCAGCTCGGGACTGAGGGGAAGCTCGGGACTGAGGAGCAGCTCGGGACTGAGGGGCAGCTTGGG